>NC_135866.1:28418803-28556303 GCF_031162955.1 Sander vitreus
CCCGACGGGACTCCCGACAACATTTCTTTCACGCTCCAACATGGCAAACTACATTCCAAAAAAACCCACACACACTCATCATTTACCTTGATCCGTCGTTTGTCGTAAACATTCTGGGTCTAATCAACCGTCTAACTTTCCATATTCATTAGTTTCACAAGCACTCTTTCCATAGAAATCCTCATTGATAGAGAACCAGAGGCCAAAAATCTAAACCACGACATGCCTGTAAGAGCACCAACTCCTTCAGCGGAAAAAAAACAAAAACAAGCTAGATCAGCGTCATTCGACGCTGTACATAAACGTCCATCCTTCACCACAGTGTGTTTTCAACAGGCATTCACAAAAGGCACAACAACGAAAAAAAAAGAAGAAAAAAAAAGGCTTCAGCGATTGTGTCTACAGAGAGGGTGTCGCAGGGAAACTATTTTTTTTTTCCCCCTTCCCTTGACTTTCAGGATCAATTCCCTTTTTTTCGCTTCAGGTACTTATAATCTAATAATGCGTTTGCCTGCGAGCTTGAGCAAAAAAACAACAACAGTGCAAATAAAGTCCTGTCGACGTAAATCAAGTATTTTCTACGTAGACTTATCAGTCGAGCTGGAGTAACAGGTTCCAGGATTCTAGCACCATATCTGGGAGAAAGAAATGAGAAACATCACACCGTCACCCCCCTGTACCAAAACTCTGAACTCTTGGTGCATTTCAGGCAGGAAATTAGCACTCTGCGTCCACTGAAGAGTCACGGCATCTCAACAGACGATCGGAACGAGAACGCCCCGTTGTCGTGACGGCTAGTTACCTGTCACGTCTGTTAACCGAGCGTCCGAATGGTAGCTAGTGTTCATTTCCTCCGTCCTGAACGCAGCTCACCCGCGTTCCCTCGCCTTCAGGGGGAACCGAACTGCTTCAGACAGGACGCAGCCGTTTTATCGTCACAATTGGATTTTTAAATTTGTCTCCCTATGACCCCCCCCGTCCCCCCTGCCTCGCCTCTTCCTTAGACAGTATGTGCCTGCTGATAAGTTTAATTCCACAGTTTTTTTTTTTTTTTAACAGGAAATGAAAAGAGAGGAGAGCGTAGCTGTGAAAGCTTGCTCTGCTTTTCCCAAAAAAAAATGCAATGCCACAAAATGCTTCACGTGCACACACTGCGAGCAACTAAACAAAAACGCCCCCACCCACTTCCAGACATTTTCGACAGACACGACTGCCTACTTTGTCTCGAAGGGTACGTTTTGGTTGCAGATACCCACGTGCCCTTCGCGTCTGACGCTCAAACCAGCACGGATGTCACATCACGGCCGTTAGACACAAGCTATGCAATACAGCTAAGCTAGTTAGCAGTGTTAGCACACAGTAAACAAAAAAAACAACAACAACAACCCAGCGGAGGCAGGTGATCCTTTACAGAAGATCGGAGGAAGAAATCGCTGGGGCGACACTCAGCAGGAGGAACTGTACCAATAGTCCACAGTCAAAGCTGAAAATAAAAAAAAATTAAAAAACAAACAACAAACGAAAATCATCTAGTGTAAATAAACCTACCAAAAAGTTTGAGGCGACGTACACCAAAAGATCAGAGTCTTGTTTTGATGAGATTTAGATGTTAAGTCTTGCATATGGATGTGAACATGTGTTTAAAAACACATCAGCTAATTATGAGCCATAATTAAGCTACATAGAGATGCACAACGGTGCCACTCGACATGCAAACAAGCCCCCTCGCTATGAGAGCCAATCAGGGCGGAGTCGGTTGTACGCGTGGCCCTTCCCATCATCCACCCGAGTGGCGTCCGACCACGCCCTGATGCTTCGCACACAAGACTAGTTTAATCCCACCGGGGGCCATTTGGACAGAACGAATACATTTCAGTGTCGTCTGTGCCGACTTAGAAGCCAACACAACTACGCGATGCAAAAAGAGAAATGGAGAAATAAGACTGAAATAAAAAATAAAATAAATAGAATAAAAAGAATGAAACGGTGCTCTACATGCACAGTAAAGTGCTTTTTGTCTGCAAGCCCTGATCCAGGAAAGAAGGCGTCCTCTATTCTCGTTTGTGACCGGTGATTCTGGGATATAAGTATTGAGTAGCCCTGACTTATATTTCCTTTATGTTTTTTTTTTTTTTTTAGACGCATCCGTGGAGTGTAGTGGGGGGGGGGGGCAGGGAGTCGCCCTACTGCGGGGACTTGGGCGGGGTGTGGTGGGGATCTTTGCTGGGCGTTTTCCCTGGGTGCGACGGCGGGGAGGCCCACCGGCCGGCTGGCCTTCGCGCCTCCCTCGCGGGTCTGCCTGGGGTGACGGCAGCCGAGCCGGGTTTGGAGGAGGGGGGGTATGTCTCTCTGGCCTTGGCCTCCCCTGCAGGAGGAGGGGCGGCGGCAGCAGTGTCGGGGCACTTCCTCTCCTCGCCCCCGGGGGCAGCGCAGGCTGGCTTGGCATCCTTGGGGGTCGGTGGGTGCTGTGATGTCGCCGTGTCCTTCACCCGCTGGCAGATCTCAGCGTAGGAGGGCTTCCTCAGCTCCTGGCAGGAAAACAACAACAACAACAACAACTGAGTCAGGAAATATTCTGCACAGCGCGCCTGTCTACTGGCCTCCATGTCTTTCTGCACACCTGTTACACGATTTATGTATCCACCATAGTTTGGACGATACGATAACACAGTTAACACCGATTTTCTACCAGCACAGACATTGTTATACAACCATCTTTACCATGTTTAAGTTATTGGCTAATTCTGTGAATTAAATATCTGACTAATCATTTCCATGTCATCATTTTATCTGTAAACGGTAGAACTAAATGATAGGATCAAAAAACTATCAAGGCAAATGACCACATTTACCTTGAAAATGAAAATGTAGTGGCTATATTTGACAATATCAAATAATCTACATATAGCTAGCTCACCGCGTAGACCGCTATAATGGCAGTTTAAGACAAATTGATTGTTGTATAAAGCATTTCTTATCATTCATGTTACCCCTGGATTCATACTACTTCAGGTATTACGCTGAATATGTTTAACGTACAAAGCATCTCTGTTCTCTGTGCTATTCAGAGGACGGGGACAACGTGTCTGTGAAATGATAATGCTTGACCCTGAAGTTGGATAAATAGCACAGCTATCCTCACTCACTGGGGCATACATGCACTTGACGTACGTGTGTTGCTGTGGCTCCCTCTGCAAATGATTAAATACACCTAGAGTAAAGTGTTGCCTAAAAGTGTTTATTCAAACAAGACTTGCCATCACAGCGCGTACCATTAAGGCTCTCTCGCCCCTTTTCCTCTCTGTCACTATCTAAATAAGGCTTAAGAAATGCCTACAAAAATAAAACCACCAAACTTAAAACATGGCTGTTACTACCACTGTACAAACAGAGTTCATGAAATGTCAACATTTTCACAGGTTCAACCTGACAGCAGTGATGTTACTGAGCAAGTTATCTGTGTACAGATTTTAATTCGCTGTACCTTACATAACCTTTAGGGATTTCTCTTCACATCTCCATCTTTCTATCATCCTGTTTCAGCTGCAGCTTTCAGCACTTCTCTTGCGTTTTACTGCAATTCTTAAAACTAAAGCCGAGGCGAATGTCACCAGAACTGAAGCAGAGATTTGTTTTTTTTCCTGCCCAGAGCCAGCCTTTCCTTAAAGGTATCATGGCATGAAAATGTCACTTTGAGGTTTTTTATCGTTAATATGAGTTCCCCCAGCCTGCCTATGGTCCCCCAGTGGCTAGAAATGGTGATAGGTGTAAACCGAGCCCTGGGTATCCTGCTCTGCCTTTGAGAAAATGAAAGCTCAGATGGGCCGATCTGGAATCTTCTCCTTATGAGGTCATAAGGTGAAAGGTTACCTCCCCTTTCTCTGATTTGCCCACCCAGAGAATTTGGCCCACCCATGAGAGAGAGAGAGACATCATGGCTTGCAAACAAGCAAAGTGGCAGTTGGTCAAGGCCACACCCCCACCCTCCACCTTGCCCCCCCCTCTCCTCCTCAATAGCATTTAAAGCTACAGACACAGAAATGGCACATCCTAAAGAAAGCTCATTGTGGGACTGGCTCTAGTGGCTGTAATTCTGCACCAAGGCTGAATTTCGGGAACAGAGGGGACCACTAAGGCCTATATAAAAGAGACTTCAGATACAGTATTAGGGGACCACTAAGGTCTATATAAAAGAGACTTCAGATACAGTATTAGGGGACCACTAAGGTCTATATAAAAGAGACTTCAGATACAGTATTAGGGGACCACTAAGGTCTATATAAAAGAGACTTCAGATACAGTATTAGGGGACCACTAAGGTCTATATAAAAGAGACTTCAGATACAGTATTAGGGGACCACTAAGGCCTATATAAAAGAAACTTCAGATACAGTATTAGGGGACCACTAAGGTCTATATAAAAGAGACTTCAGATACAGTATTAGGGGACCACTAAGGTCTATATAAAAGAGACTTCAGATACAGTATTAGGGGACCACTAAGGCCTATATAAAAGAGACTTCAGATACAGTATTAGGGGACCACTAAGGTCTATATAAAAGAGACTTCAGATACAGTATTAGGGGACCACTAAGGTCTATATAAAAGAGACTTCAGATACAGTATTAGGGGACCACTAAGGTCTATATAAAAGAGACTTCAGATACAGTATTAGGGGACCACTAAGGCCTATATAAAAGAGACTTCAGATACAGTATTAGGGGGATCACTAAGGTCTATATAAAAGAGACTTCAGATACAGTATTAGGGGACCACTAAGGTCTATATAAAAGAGACTTCAGATACAGCATTAGGGGACCACTAAGGTCTATCTAAAAGAGACTTCAGATACAGTATTAGGGGACCACTAAGGTCTATATAAAAGAGACTTCAGATACAGTATTAGGGGACCACTAAGGTCTATATAAAAGAGACTTCAGATACAGTATTAGGGGACCACTAAGGCCTATATAAAAGCATCCAAAAAGCAGCATGTCATAGGACCTTTAAAATGGCACCAATTTTCTTCAGGAACCTTATGGGAGAGTGGCAACTGCGATCAATTCCGAATAACAAAAACTTTCCTTGCAGTTGTTAAAACTAAATCTTTTAGACAGATACCTGTACACAAAAACGCACAACTTGTTCTCCCAGGAGTTACTTGTTTGTAATCAAAATCAATATGAAACAGTTTAAGGGGTGATTAAGTTCCCCCTTTTTGTTCATGCTGAGATTGATTTGTCTGAGAGTTGATTTCTACAAATTTAAAGAAGAGATCAATATACTGACTGTGGCTGCGCCGTTGACTTGCACCGATTTGCTTGCAGTGGACAGCGTGCCGGGAACTCGCTCCACAGACAACTGCACCTCCTTCGACTTCACCTCCGTCACCTTCACCTCCCTGAAACAAACACAAACAAGGAGGCAACGCCGTGTCAGATAGGTGGTGAAAAGGTCGCGAAACATGACAGGAACTCAATGTGAGCAGCCGGACTGACTCACGTGCGAATTACATGATCATTACAGCACCCAGGAAGCCTGTCAGAGCATTTATGGGGGAGAAAAGCTACGTTCTGTGAACATGGGGGGAAAAATCAAGAGAGAGAAGAGCAACACAGCAAATTTGATGCTCAGTGATGCCTGTAGCATACAGCAGATGCACAGTACAGTAAAAAAAGAGTAGCAGTCAGAAGCAGAGTATGAGGGCGTGCCCTGACAGTACCTAGGTAAGGACTACTAGCCAGTCAGAAGCAGAGTATGAGGGCGTGCCCTGACAGTACCTAGGTAAGGACTACTAGCCAGTCAGAAGCAGAGTATGAGGGCGTGTCCTGACAGTACCTAGGTAAGGACTACTAGCCAGTCAGAAGCAGAGTATGAGGGCGTGCCCTGACAGTACCTGTGGGTAAGGACTACTGTGCCAGTCAGAATGAGCAGATGAGGCGCCCTGAGAAACTGTGTGGCACCAGCCCGTCAGAAGCAGAGAGCGTGCCCTGACAGTACCTAGGTAAGGACTACTAGCCAGTCAGAAGCAGAGTATGAGGGCGTGCCATGCTAGCAGCTACGTGAGCATTATAACGCGTGTTACAAAGTGACTAAGTCCCTTTGGGGTGGAGTTTGGGCTTTTTCACTTTGTAAACCTATAACATGCACAAAAAAGATATATAACACAATAAAGGAAAGGGAAAAGCCAAAAAGCATAATATGAGCACTAAATCGACGTCTTGGGTAGGTACGTGGAGATGCCGACCCTACGCCGTAGCCTGACGTGCACCTCTCAAAAAATGTAACTACACGTCGCGGCGACGCACGTCACTTGGCCGTGACTTGGTAACGTTGCACTCCCCCCCACTCTTCTCACAGTTCTAGAAAAAAAAATGGATTATTGAAAAAGCAGCAGTTATCGTTTTTATTTCATTATTATTTTATAACTGAAAAAGCAGGAGGAACCAAGTTGAGTTAACAAAGTCTCTAACCTTTAGAAACGCTACCCCAAACTTCACTCAGAGTTGAAAAATTGTGATCGAGTTACAGACCTAATTTTGACACACCTCATAAGTCACCGGTGTCTCGCCCTTTACCGTTTGTTCTCAGGTGTATCCTTAAATGCCATTTGCTTCTACGCTTGTCCGGAAAACAGATCAACTGTATTTGTTATCTGTAGCCTCTTAAAAGGTACAACGCACACCGACCCTCTAGCCATTGCCAGTATTTCCATTTTCTCTTGCAGTTACTGCACGTAACGTGCATCAACTTCTCACTGTAAAATGTCCATGGTTACACTTCACATTCAACGCGGTCAGTGTGGTTCTTACGCAGGTGGGAGGGAGGGAGCGGGACTGTGTGGCGGGCCGGCGGCTGGGGTCAGAGTCGAGGCTGCGGCTGGGGTTGGCGAGGGCTGGAAGCTTGTGGGCATCGGGGACGGGGAGGTCCGAAGCGGCTCTTTGGGGCCCGCTGGAGACAGCGCCCCTCCAGCACTGGAATCAGCACTTACATGCTGCAATGAAAACACACAAACAGGAAGATATTAAAAGCATAAAAGCAAGATCTTCTAGTAGTATTATCATTATCAGTTCAACTTTCTATACTACACACATATATCGAAGGAACAGGAATATTTGATGATAAATCTACGGTCTTGGTGCTGCAGCTTTTAACCTTGAATTCTCCAGGGCTGGGTATCGTTAAAAAGATTTTGATACCAATACCCTGACTTTGATACCGGTTCCTAAACAATACTTTTTTCGATACCAATTTTATAAAAACAAAAAGAAATTACGGCACAATCTTGGTGAGTCGTCTCTGTGCGTAACAAGAGTTTTTCCTGCCTGCCTCTGCGACATGTAACGTTAGACAGCCAATCACAGACATTATTAGATCTTGGTAGAAGCATGCTGCATGCTTATTGGCTCACTGACGCTGATGAGATTTACTCCTCAGGTATTGAATGACGAGCCATTTTTCAATACTCAATACTTCGGAGGCCATTCAGTCGAACTCGGTACCCAGCCCTAGAATTCACACAACTAATTACGTTTGAAACGCAGCATCTCAAGGTTGTAGTTGCTCTCCTCCTCCACTCTTCTGCCCTCCTGCCTGTGACCCAGAAATCGATCTTAGCGCGCCATGTTAAAGGATGTCTCAATTCCTAAAATGCATCTCGAGGAGAAAGGAGGCTTGACGGAAAAGCTATGAGCGAGGACTCAAAGGGTTATCCTTTGCGTAACTTTGATTACTAAATTTGAGAGATTATTTCTTAACGCTTCTTAATTTCTCGATAATATAAAGGGGCCGGGCCGATATCCTTGTAATATACGGATAACAAGGACACCCAGTGAGGTAGCTCAGTTTCAGTGCCAGTCCTTACCCGCTCCTTGGCGTTTCCGACGACTACGCTGCTGGCCAGCCGGTTGTCAAACACGTCGTCGGTCTTGAGCTGGCCGGCTGCTCCGGGCAGGGGAGGGAAGCTGGAGAGGCCCAGCTCGAAGCTCGGAGACGGGGGTTTGGGAGGAGGCGGCGACTGAGGCGTCACTCTCTAAACGGCGGCAACAAACAGAGTCAGCGCAAAACTTGAAGAAGAAGAAGGAGGGAAAAGAAACATCTTTCAAACACAAAGTCAAACTCTAATCAGACGATGGGGCGTCTGCCGATAGCTCTTGACCCACTGTGAGCTTAAAAAACAGAAAACAATGACACTGAGGGCCCCATTTTAAGGATTGTCTTTAGGGCGTGTCCAAATCCACTTTTGCTAGTTTAACGGTGGAAAAAAGGGGTCCATGCGCATGGTTCAAAAGGGTTGTACTTAGTGTCTTCATTAATCATAGGTGTGTTTTGGGCGTAACATGCAATAAACCAATCAGAGATCATCTCCCATTCCCTTTAAAAGCCAGGCGCGTTTGGACCTTGGCGCATTGCTATTATGATGGAGGATTTGCGCCGTAATATTTTTATTCGTCATCTTCTGCATGTGTGTGTGCTGCTGCACTTCCCTGTGTGTGCGTAACAAGCATAGTGTGCGCACGCTGTGCACGAGCCTAGGCGCATTTTACTAGTTCACTGTTAAAATAACAATGAAATGCTGCGTTATTGACTTTAGACCAGGTTTTTGTTGGTCAATAGCACGATACCTTCCCGCTGCCTCAAGATAGCAATACGCCCAGAATGCACCGGAACACACCTCCCTGTAAGTCCAGCACGCCCAGAATGCACCGGAACACACCTCCCTGTAAGACCAGCACGCCCAGAATGCACCTGAACACACCTCCCTGTAAGACCAGCACGCCCAGAATGCACCTGAACACACCTCCCTGTAAGACCTGCACGCCCATGGGCGCACAGATGGGCGCAGGTGTATTTGCTATTTAAACGACTGCGTCGGTCTTAAACTAGCAAAGCCACTTGTGTCGGGCTTTGTGCTGCGCTGCGCCGGGTGCGAGATAGGACCCCGATATACGTAATGACATTACAGGATCAATTGAATCCTGCTTTCAGCGTTTCCTTTACATTTGTCTAAATTAGCTATATTCATACCAAGGGTACATTTGAATGATGAGGACAACAAAAAGGTACTTACTGTAAACTTTTCGTCCCTCTTTTTCCTAGAAGCAGAAACATTTTTCCTTTAAGAAAGAGAACACTTCACTTTACAAACATCCAGTCTAGCTGAAACAATGACTACACCTTGCACAATGTAAAAAGGAAAAAGATGACTTCTGCACCACATTAACCATATTTGAGAGTATTCACATCATTTGATTTAACGGCCTGCAGTTAAAGGTTCACGTCTCAAGACTGACTGACAAAGTTAGATCCAATATCCACTGTTAATGCAGATGAGCAGCAAAGCTCTATTTTATAGTGATCTCGCAGTTTTTTTTCCCCCCCACATAGAAAGATTGTGTGTGAGAGTGACTGTGTGGTTCGAGTCCGACATGTGACGATTTCCTGCATGTCTTCCCTCTCTCTCCCCCCTTTCTTACCTAGCTGTACCACTTTAAAAACATTAAAATACAAATGATTTTGGATCAAAGACAAAGGTTTTCACAACTCCTCTAAGTATCTGTCAGCGATCTCTAAATAGTTAATCCAATGTGTAACTGTATTCATACTACTACAACATACTACTACATTTTAGGCACTGTTTGGCTTAAGAAACAAATAGTGCGGACATAGAGTATCGGCCCAGTTTAAATGTGAAGCTGGTGGTCACTACTTCGGTGAAACTGAAGCCTTTTGGACATTACTTTAGAAATTGATAATAAATAAATCTAGATTTAAAAGGCTCTAATGTTTTGATTTGTAGCTAGTGATGTTCAATGTAAAGATGGTTGTTCATCTACCCTAGGGTCGGGCATCGTTTGGATTTTTACGATTCCGATGCCGAACCGGTACTTTTAAAACGATTCCGATTCCTAAACCGATTCTTGAAAAACTGAAATGACATCGAAGAAAGGCTTTTACGTCCGTTTTGGTGAGCCCAGAGGGAAAATATGGCATTTGAAAAGTAGCCTACATTTACAGTAGCTAGCTAACAGTAGACTACAGAGAAAGTGTGATATTTTTATGACAGAGGGAAAATATTTCAGTCGAGACATTAAGTGGAACCGGAATTTGTGTTCTAATCCGGTCTGATTCCTACCGGTTGTGTAGGAACCGGTTCCATAGTGGAACTGGGTTTCGGTACCCAACCCTACATCTACCTGGTGAAAATGTACATGTATAAATGTTCATAAAAGACCAGACTATCTAAACTCAGTCTTTCCAGAAAAAAAAAAAGAGTTTTTTTGTGATTGTTGCAGCCGAAAATCCTTGAATATGTGATGGAATATGCGGGATATTTATGCAATTTTATGCTATGAAATTGCGGGAACTTGCAAAAACTGTGGCTTCATCACGGCTTCATCGCGGCGTTTGCAGCTGTTCGATGATGTTCACGTCGATTAAAGGAGAACTCCGGTCGATTCCAACACGTAGCTCGGTTGTTTTTAAATTTGGAGTGCTGTCAGTAGCGAGAAAAATGAAAACAGTCGGTGCTGCCTACACCGTGTTATCCTCCTGCTAGCGTTAGCACCCAACAGGCTTAAACAGGGCAAGTTTTAAACTCTTTAGCCCTTTAACAGGGCTGAATTAGCAGAACGTTCATGCATTTCTTTCACATCTACTGCAGTCAGATTCACTGTGTTCACTCGGAAGGAATCACTTCACATGGGTAGGCACTTTTAATGACATTTCAAACATGTTAAGAGGCTAAAAACACGTTTAAAACTTGCCCTGTTTCAGCCTGTTGGGTGCTAACGCTAGCAGGAGGATAACACGGTGTAGGCAGCACCAATTGTTTTCGTTTTTCCTCGCTACTGACAGCACTCCAAATTTACAAACAACAGAGCTACGTGTTGAAATCGACCGGAATTCACCTTTAATTACGTCACTTCATAACGTTCCCATGGCAACAGGGGAAAATGGCTGCTCTTGTGTGAAGTAAACACAACATTTTTCAACTTTCTGCTAAGATATATGGGACTTTGTTGCAATGAAAATGCGGGGATTATGAAATCATGCAAGCCCCGCATATTATGCGCGGAAATCGGCAATTTATGCAACGAAAGTGCCCCCACCCCCCCGCATAAATATGCAGACTTTGGCTGATTATGCATTGAATTATGCGATCGCATAAGCGCATTTTTCTGGAGGGACTGTAAAGTGCCGGGTGTTAAAAAACAACATCATCAGGACAGCACGGTGCCACTATTGAACCACAGCCGTTGGTTCTGCTCTGGAGCAGTGTCGTACCTTCCTCGGCCGATACCCAGGGAGTAGTCCGGGATTATGGGCTCGGTCACACGCCCCGTGCCCACGGTGTCTCTGCGAGGGAAGGCTGCGGTGGAGGGTAACCTGGTTCGGGGCTGGCTGGCGGGGAGTCGTGTCGGCGGGCTGCTGCGGATCCCGTTGAGCCGATCGCTGGGGAAGCTGGGAAAGAGACCCGGGTTGTCCAGAAGCCCGGCGCTGCGGTCCGCTGTGGGGATGGTCGGCCTCAAGTGAGGTTTACTGTGATTCCTGCGGGACACGGGAACACTTCATGAAATTAACTAAAAGATATCAGATAGGTCTGCAGTTTGTGTGTATTTGTCAAAGGAGAAAGCGAACCCTTCTGAAAATAAATTCATCAGACCATCATTTAACCATATTCAGAACTTTGGGTTTAGAGAATATGACCCGAGAAAGTCCCAACTTCACTGTAAAATAGATACAAAAATAATAAGCCATTCAAACCTGTTCCTGGGCGAGTAGTGTCTGACAGTGAGGGGGGACGTCGCTGGTTTGAAACTGTGTGATGTAAATCCATTGATGAACCGATTGTTGTGAAACGGGGAAACCTGGTCAACAGAAAACATTCAAACGTAGTCATCCTCAACATTATCAAAAGCACTGGTACAAAAGGTGACCGTCAAGACCTTTTTAAGACCATTATGAATGAAATGTAAGACCTATATCATAAATAAAAAACTAAGTCAGAGTCCGGAAACATCGTCTACCATTTCTTCATCGGTATTATAGGACTGGTGTCTACATTGGCTGCAAAATAAGTTGCATGTTGGTCCATTTGTAGTCGTAATACAGCGAATTATATTTGGACTAGCGACAGAAAGAACTACAACACCACAGAATAATAAAAAATAAAACATTCTAAAGCGCTGCATGCACGTAGGAAAATTAAGACCTGTGGAAAATGATTTAAGACCTAGAACACAATACTTCATCTAATTTGAGACTTCTTAAAGCTATAGTGCGTAGTTTCTGTCGCTCCCATGAGGAATTCTAAGTACTGACAACAACACTGTCGGCGCGTCCACATGATACAAGCCTTCCGTGATCACCCCCCACCCCTCCGCCACACAGTTGCTAGTAGCCTAGGAGGACAAGGAGGATTAAAAAAACATGATGGACTCTTCAGAAGAGGTAACCATCTTCACTCAAGCTTCTGCGCGGGAAAGTCGCCGGATGACAATCTTCCGAACATACTGAGAAATCCAGAGAGAGTTGTGTGGAGCTGATAGTCTTAATTAGCTTTGTAGCAACTCATTTGGCAACGGCTTGAATGCAACGGACGTTCATTAATATCAAAACGTTGAGCACTAAAGCTTTAAGGCCTACAATTTTAATTTTGAAATTGTATGGTTATTCTCCCGATTCACATCTCCCCGCTTACTCTTACCATTGTGGGGTCGATGAAGCTGTGTGTGGTCGACCAGGCCTGCGGCGTGATGAGGCTGTACAAGGGAAACTGCTGCTGGGGGCTGTAAACCGGCGGGATGTAGTAGGAAGTGTAGCGCTGCTGGGCGTACGGGTTCACCTCCACCGGCCGGTAGCCGTTCTTTGGCATGAAAGTGTTGATAGCGATTGCCTTCGCCTTTATCCTCGCCTGGGAGGGAGGGGGAAGGGGGCAGAGAGAGAGAGAGAGAGAGAGAGAGAGAGAGAGAGAGAGAGAGAGAGAGAGAAATCTAAGTATGTGATTTTAATTATTTAAACCGTGTATCATTAATATCTTTAGTAGCAGTTCACATGTAACATTAACAATTATTATTATTAAAATATAAAAAATGAAATCACAAGTTTGGTTACATTTAACTTTCACTTAAATCCAATACATTTTGATAATTGTCGGCCTAGGTCTACATCTTTTTCTCTAATTACTCCTCGTTATTAAATACGCATTTGTGCCATTAGTTTATTGCTAATCACTTAGCAGCTAACATGCTGCCGGAAGAAGGGTTCAATCATGTATCGACCTGAATTTAAGCAATAACTTTGACAGTAACAGCTGACCAAATGTGCACGGAGCCAGCCACACAAGTCCCATATACATTTTAAAATTAGTACAGCACGTGGCGAGTACATCAGCCCATGTGGTTCAGAAACAGAAGCTTTGGCTGTGTGCAGTCTAACACTAATGTTATATTAACAAGTGGGGAAAAGAAAGATTTGAAGAAGCAGCTCTGTCCAGCCAGGATTTTCTTCGGGAGTATCAACGGGGATTTTCATACATACATTAACTACTTAAAAGTGTGAAGTCACATCATCTCTAAATTAACCTCTTAATGTCCGGGAAATGTGTTCGGAGTCTGTGACAGTACAGGAAAATATGTTATGAACCAAAAAGCCATATCTGAATGACAAAAAATAAATAAAAATAAACGGCAAGTATATGAATTAGGTTTCAAAATCGTGAAAAACTAAGCAGTTCTCTCAGCTCTGAGGCGCTGGGAGCGTTACTGCTAAAAGACTGAACAGACCGATGCATTGCAACGTGGGTGAAATGAAAAAAAGAAAATGGTGTTGACCGCCCGTCACTTGAAAACCAGGAAGTTAACGGAAAAATGAGTGCGTTTAATTTAGACTCTTTTCCTGAAATTGGACGACAATTGACCAAAGTTCATACTGATAAGTATATGATGCTGTCTTTAAAAAAAAAAAAAAAAGGTTGTTTAAAGCTATAGTGCGTAGTTTCATGCCTCCCCCATGAGGAATTCTAAGTAATGACTGTTGGTGCGTCCACATGATGCAAGCCTTCCCGTGATCGCGCACCACCCCAAAACCTGCAAACTAGCGTACAGTAATGTAATGTAACCTACCTTAATAGGCTTCCCTTGAAAGGTCTTCACCTCCTCACGGAGATACTGATATGCCTTTATTAAGAGAAAGAGAACAACACGGTGTTAGAAACAGAAATACGAACGACAACTTCATTCATTGGACAATCACTCAAACAAGTTAAAAAAAAATGTTGGGAAAACAAAGTACATCAGTGGGAAAGTTTTAAGAAAAACTATGAAACTATTATATATATATATAAAACAAGTGGATTGAGATAGAAGGAAAATGTAGTGGGCTTAAAAGGTATCATGGCATGAAAATTTCACTTCATGAGGTTGTTTTTTTTAACATTAATATGCGTTCCCCCAGCCTGCCTATGGTCCCCCAGTGGCTAGAAATGGTGATAGGTGTAAACCGAGCCCTGGGTATCCTGCTCTGCCTTTGAGAAAATGAAAGCTCAGATGGGCCGATCTGGAATCTTCTCCTTATGATGTCATAAGGGGAAAGGTTACCTCCCCTTTCTCTGCTTTGCCCACCCATGAGAAAGAGAGAGATATCATGGTTTTCAAACGAGCAAAGTGGCAGTTGGTCAAGGCCACACCCCCACCCTCCACCTTGCCCCCCCTCTCTCCTCCTCAATAGCATTTAAAGCTACAGACACATAAATGGCACATCCTAAGTAAAGCTCATTGTGGGACTGGCTCTAGTGGCTGTAATTCTGCACCAAGGCTGAATTTCGGGAAAGAGACTTCAGATACAGTATTAGGGGACCACTAAGGCCTATATAAAAGAGACTTCAGATACAGTATTAGGGGACCACTAAGGCCTATATAAAAGAGACTTCAGATGCAGTATTAGGGGACCACTAAGGTCTATATAAAAGAGACTTCAGATAAAGTATTAGGGGACCACTAAGGTCTATATAAAAGAGACTTCAGATACAGTATTAGGGGGACCACTAAGGCCTATATAAAAGAGACTTCAGATACAGTATTAGGGGACCACTAAGGTCTATATAAAAGAGACTTCAGATACAGTATTAGGGGACCACTAAGGTCTATATAAAAGAGACTTCAGATACAGTATTAGGGGACCACTAAGGTCTATATAAAAGAGACTTCAGATACAGTATTAGGGGACCACTAAGGCCTATATAAAAGCATCCAAAAAGCACCATGTCATGGGACCTTTAAAGACTGTCTTTTTGTCCCGTGTTATATGCCAAATAAAGGTCAACACAATTTATTTTGAAAATAAATCTTTAATTCCTCTTCCTGTAAAACAAGCTGAACCCACTTGAGCATTAGCTCGTGAGATCATTATCTAGCAGAGCAATACCATTGGAGGCAGTGACTGAGTAATGGACTCGGACTCAAGTCGCTATTCTCTGGACTTGTGACTCAACTTGGACTCGTGAGCACTGATGACTTGGACTTGAGGATTCATGAAATAGGACTCTGAAGATGGATGAAGTTTCTGACTACTTTTATGCGCAATTGTGACGGTGATGGAAAATCCGAGTCTTAGACTGGGACTCGAGTCGCTATTCCCTGGACTTGTGACTCGACATCTTTGTTGACTCGACCATAACACCGATTGGAGGTGTACGTCTGGATGTCACTTTGCAAAAACGTTAACATAAAAAAGAAAAAGAAGTAGTAGTAAAGATATGACTCAGTTTCACCCTCATCCCAATTCTGTGTGTTGGTGGAGGCCAACAGGGCTTGACACCAACTCTTGTTTCACTGTGACTTTAAGGAGAATAATAAATACCAGTCAAATAATAAAGTGTAGGATTTCTTGTCACTTTTGTCGTTACCTGCTGTGCATCTGCTTCTGATTCAAAGGTGATGAACCAGTTGTCGTTGTAGGCAAATTCACAGTTGATGAACTTGGGTAAGTTGTCCCCTTTAAAAAGAGCCTCGACCTCCTGCAGAACAAAACAGGAGATCAAGTTATTTTTATAGTGACGCACTAAAACAACCTTTCCAGACAGCAGCAGCTATGCACGCACCAGTAAACACAATTCAAACCAAGCCAATTACGAATTGAGTCATACAGGAAAAAAGTGTCCGTTTTTATTAGTTTGACCGAAAACCAAGCAGCAACCTCCGGTGCTGAAAGTGAGAGTGGCCCCTTGAGGCTGGTTTCCAAAAAGGTAGTCAATCCCCACTAGTCTATCTCCTTGCCGTTCCACTTCCGGGATTGCTCCGGTGCCACAGGAAATTTCCCCGGATGCATGTATTTTGCCGATGTCCGTTACCTTCCGCTTTCTTAGTGTTGGTGTTCTAACCTCCGGTGGATTTGTGAGGACTGTGGTTAACTGCTCCTCAGATCTCTGCAGGGTAAATCCAGACAGCTAGCTAGACTATCTGTCCAATCTGAGTTTTCTCTCGCACGACTATTTAACAGCGGCTCCGTGCGGCGCTTAGCACCGCCCATGACAATTGTGATTGGTTTAAAGAAATGCCAATACATGAGAGTACTTTTTCTCCCATCCGGAATGCTGAAGATCTTTGCCAGAACCCGATGGGTTCGTCTTCATTTCTATCATTTTACACAGGCATGCGCTCCGGGTTGCGCGGTAAATGAGCGGTCAGGTGATGTGTTTCGATTAGCGCGAAAATGGATGCTGAGGTGGTGAAACGGATTCAGGCCTCTGGAGGACTTATTTCTTTGTTCCAACTTCAAGGTGACCTATAGCCTCCGTTAGTCATGACTAAATGATGTTAAAAAAAAAAATTTTTTTTTATAAATGACTCATTCTTGACAAAAGGCAAAAGAGCTGTGTGCGTGCGCACATTTGAATAATGTCGGGCTGTAAACGGGTTTGGGCTTTTAAAAAACTGTCAATCAAAATGTACTTGTCGGGCTCGGGCCGAATTCTGTCGGACTCTGGCCTTGTCGGGCCAAACTTTTAAGGCCGATTACAGCTCTAATGTGGACTAGCCAGACCCTCCTCCGCTCCGCAGAGTGTGGATGGTCTGGCAAAGCGAGACTAATCCCATCGGACCCCCATGTTACACATGCCCAACTTTACAGCTGAATTAAACAGCCTGGTAGAAACAACAGTTTTGGTCTCTATAGCTAACTCCCCCCTTTATGATAACAGTTTGGGGGTGGAATTTCTTTTCTCACTCACCCGTTTAAATTATATTAACGATTGAAGTTCTGCATAATTTAAGGACATGACACTTTGAGTGACAGGTGGCTGGTGTCAGGCAAGATAGCCACCAACTTTGAGCTTCATTTTGGCTCTTCAGAAACCTATAGGTGACGTCACGGAGACTACATCCACATTGTATACAGTCCATGCCTAAAACAGATATGAACAGCTGGTATTAAGTAAACATCCAAAATCATTCCACACTAATCAAATTGAATTAATTTATGCTGTGTTTAAGTGCTCATATTATGCTTTTATTTCAGGTTTTATTTAGAGGTTATATCAGAATAGGTTTACAGGGTTTCATTTAAAAAAAAAAAAGTTTGTTGTACTGCACATTGCTGCAGCTCCTCTTTTCACCCTGTGTGTTGAGCTCTCCGTTTTAGCTACAGAGTGAGACATCTCACTTCTGTTCCATCTTTGTCACATGTGCAGTAGCTAGGTAAGGACTACTAGCCAGTCAGAAGCAGAGTATGAGGGCGTGCCCTGACAGTACCTAGGTAAGGACTACTAGCCAGTCAGAAGCAGAGTATGAGGGCGTGCCCTGACAGTACCTAGGTAAGGACTACTAGCCAGTCAGAAGCAGAGTATGAGGGCGTGCCCTGACAGTACCTAGGTAAGGACTACTAGCCAGTCAGAAGCAGAGTATGAGGGCGTGCCCTGACAGTACCTAGGTAAGGACTACTAGCCAGTCAGAAGCAGAGTATGAGGGCGTGGCCTGACAGTACCTAGGTAAGGACTACTAGCCAGTCAGACGCAGACTGAGTTAAGGCTGGACTACAATAGAGCTGTTTGGAGCAGTTTGAACAGTGTTTTCTGATGGAGATGGTAAGTCCCTTTGGGGGGGGGACTTTGGGCTTTTTCACTTTGTAAACCTATAACTTGCACAAAAAAAGATATATAACTAGGGCTGTCAAACAATCACTGAATTTCTATAGTTAATTGCGATTAATCGCATATTTTATCACATGATTAAAATTCTATTATTTTGCATTTCAGAACAGTTTTTAAGTACATATTAAAAATGGAAAGCAATTCTTACCAGTGGATCTTGACTGGGAATCAAATGAATGCAAAGAAAGTGACTTTATGAACTTGACTAAGTATTTGTTTAGTATTTATTTACTGTAAACAAAAAACAAATGTGTGAATCTGTCATTATTGCACAATTCCTCCAAGTACCTAACTAAAAAACTAAAAGTCCCTATCCTTACCAGAGTCAATATAGTGTTTAGTAACTCCTAAATAATGTTGATTACTCACTGACGTCCAGTGATCACCAGTTAATCAGACAGCGTTTGCAGCACTTTGCAGCAGTTCCAGTGTGGCTGCTTTCTCCGTGTCGTACAGGCTGTGTATCCGTGAAACTACTGTCCCCCTCGACGGCAACGTATAAGACGGGTCAGAACACGCCAACCGTAGTACTTCTTTAAGACCCGAGTCCTCTACAATGCTGACGGGTCTGCAGTTAGTTGCCACCCATTTTGCAAGAGCTGTAGTCATTTTTTGGGATTTGGTTTCATCCACAGGTCGGCAAGTAGCACTCTCCAAAATACTGCTTTGCCTGAGTGGGTAGCATGCTAACGGCTAGCATCAACCTGAGTCACGTTAATTAGCTCCTAGGTGGTAGCTCAAGCTTGACGCGCGTAATTCGGCTTTACACAACGTGCATGTGGCTTTCAACTTGTCTACGAGCCGTCCGGGAGTTTTGGAAAATATAAATCACCATTCAGAATTGTGTTGCTGCCGTCTTTCTCCATAATGCCTGCAGCAGTAGGAAGTATCGCAGCTTGATGATAAGTAACGGTGCAGCAGAGGGTCAAAATAGTCGCCCGTTAGGTACGACGCAAAGCCGAGTGAAGTGTAAAATAAATTCATAAATGTTGGCATGCGATTTAAAAAATGAACGCGTTGTGCTCAGCCCTTAAACGCATCGTGATTAACGCATTAATGCTGACAGCCCTATATATAAACACAATAAAGGGGAAAAAGCCAAACAGCATAATATGAGCACTTGAAAACATTACACGCTAGTGTAACATTTAGGAACTGAGTAATTCTGTGACTTAGATTTCAGGCTTGTTTTGTTTGAAAACAGAACTGAACTACATTCTCACTTGCCACACCTAACGAATAATGGACTCAAAAAAACATTAAAAAAAAAAAAAGAGCACCCAAAACTCAATATGCCTTGGAAATGAACACCAGATTGTAGTTGTGTTGTATGCAGAGCTGCTGCATGTTTGTTTTGAAGGAGAGCTATGGGTCAATTATCATTTCTAAATCCTGCTGTAAATCATTTAGTTGGCTCTGAATACTTTATGTGGCTGATACATTTTGTTACGTGCCTGTACTGCTGTTGATGCACAATAAATAAAAAAAAGTTAATTAAATAACAATATTAGGTTTCCTCCCTTGATTTTGACCCCATCATTGGTTCTGAATAGGCTTGCTGCGGCAGTCGGTGGTACACGGTTGTCGAGCATACGCCAATTACATTTCTCTCTTTTTTTTTATAGTAAGAAACCCCATTTTAAATGGGCTCATACAAATTCTTACCAATACATTTCAGGTACATTTTCATGACCATACATTCCTCTGAAACGTCTGTGTATACATGAAAAATAAGGATAAAAATATACATTCTGAAATTAATGACAAGCTATATGGTTACATACAAAATAATCATGTATTCAACACTGAAACCAGTACGATGTTTACAGAATAAAATCTGTCAAACGCTGAGAACGCCATTATCTAGTCCTAATTGACACATTTCTGGGAGGCAACGATATTTGAAAAATAAATAAGTAAATAAAAGTGTCCAGTAACATTAACTTCAAAAGGCAGCAGTATCAGAGAGAAACTGTTTTTTGGAATACAAGATTTTGTAACCAAGAGGAAAAACCCTGCATTTCACTTTGGCTCCAAAAGTACATGGGAGTTGTTCAGCTCTATGGAATCAATAAAAACATTCAACTGCACATGACAAACATTCAGCAGAGACTTCGCAAATCAAAAAAAGTGCTTAAAAAACTTCCATCTGCAGCTCCATTAATCAAATAATCATTAACTGGCCTGCGCCTTTAACGGTGACACAAATGAATACAATAAAATGTAAAATGTAAGAGATACTGCAGAGCTGAAAAATGTCCTGTCATGCTGAGGCAGATAAGTCTCAGGTATCATAAGCATTATTGCAAATATTCTACATTCAATGAATCTATATTCTGCTGTTCAGTTTTTTTTTCATCGTCTGCGGCCGTAGCAGGAAAAGGCTTCAGAATGACATTAAACCTAAAAATCTGCACTGTAGCGTTGGTGAAACCTGTGCTGTGGTTGCATTAGTGGAAAAAGAAGGACGGCCTGTGCCTCTACCACAGTTGAGATGTTTAACTTGGATGTATGAATGCAGTATGGGCTCCATTCTCTCCATGCTCCACCCTGCAGTCATGGTTTATTCAACCGATTCTATTATACAGACGGTGTTCTGCAGACTAAATAGTCTCTGGATTCCGCATGCATCACCAAGACCTAGGATTGGGCAAGCTACTGGTATTAGCTACAACCAATGGTGCATTCGCAATTCTGTTTTTGGCCATTTTTAGGGCTTTATTTTCATAGGACGGCTAAAGACATGAAAGGGGAGAGAGAGGGGGGGTGACATGCAGCAAAGGGCCGCAGGTTGGAGTCAATTCCTCCCGCGGCCGCTGCGTCGAGGAGTGAACCTCTATATACAGTATGTGCGCCCGCTCTACTAACTGAGCTAACTCGGCCACCAATTCTGTATTTTAGTTTTTTTTTATTATTATTCTGGATTCATAAAAACGGCTTATTGGTGCATGTAAAAGCAGCTACACACCGGGCTGATAATCGGCCGTTGGACAGTCTGGCGAGGTCGGTGACTTGAGTCTGTTCGGTGTGTTCCGTGCCGTCGTCCGTTGGAGGAGCCGTCGGCCTTCATTTGGGCCGACCTGACGTGCTCAGTCGGAGACAGGGCAGTCGGGACTCACCCGGAAATGGCGAGCGGGATGAGCGTGACTAAGCCTCTCAAAGTCTGACAAAAATCTTTTGTCGATCTGACCTTTGTCGATCTGAAATGAAGACAGATTCAACAACTGCGCGGCCTATTTCTCGCTTAAAATGTTTTCAGAAACACGTTTCGGTGAACTATTTTAGTACAATATGAGATCGTAATCTGAATGAGTCGCCAGTAATGGCCTTTCGAAAAATCCGGAAGCAGCAGCCAGATCCATGTGACGTGTTCGTCCAATCAGCTGCCGGTTTTCATTTTTTGGGCGACAATCCAGATTAGCGCTGTCTGCTGTTATGCCGTCGCTTCGGTGTGTTCCAAGACACTTTTTTGACCAACTCGGGGAGACTGATCATTCCAACTGCCTTTTCTGCCGACGGTCGGCCGTCTGGTTGGTGTGTAACTGCCTTAAGAAAACTAAATAACCAGATAAGCAGAGACGACATTTTAAGTTAAAACACCACACAAGTGTAATTTCAGCTCTAATTTCAGCCAAGTGTCACATACGGTTGTACCTTGAGAATGAAAAATAAATATCAGGATGATCTAGTTGAAGACATACCAAGAAACATGACTAGACCGTGAAGTCAAACTATCAATCACACATCCAGACATGTTTGGTACCTTCAACGCACATATGTTACGCTCGTATTTAGGACGCGAGCAGAGTCCGTGAAAGTGTAAATAAATGAAATAATCCTACTAGTCTTTGCTGACTCGATGTTGGGAAAATCTAATCCCTGCCAAACGTCTATAAACATTAAGGACCATCTTGCAAATCAAAACACCACGCGACATCCACTGACCTCTATAGGCGTGCTCTCAGGAACCTCCCTGAGGATCACGATGCAGCGGTTCTGATTGGGTCGCACCTTCTCCCCCTTCTCATCCACTTGGACCAATGGCAGAGCTGGAGATTAGAACGACAGAATGAGGCATTTACAGATTCTGGTTTGAATTAAAAACAAAAGAAAAAACACACATTGACCGTCTTTTAACCTTGAACTCCTTACTCTTAGGGCCTTTTCACACCTGAAAGTAAGTCCAAACCAAGGTCTACTCTCTTCCTCGTTCTGTTGCGTTTTCCTAGGTGGCGTTGTTTGCTTGAGTTTCGTGCAATCAGTAAATTCTGCCGGCGAGCTCAGCTGTCACACGCCTCACCTCTCGCCCCACCAAGGTCCTAGTTTTTGTTACATTTTACATTCGATCCAGCACTAAAGAACCATACATGACATACAGTGCTCAGCATAAGTGAATACACCCATGCTAAAGTTGACTAAAAAGAGGAATAAAAAAAATCATCTTTAGGAAATTGATCTTAATGCCTTAATTAAAAAGAGGAAAAATCCAACCTTTAAGGACACCAATTTTCTTTGTGAATGAATAATGTAGCGTAAATACATAAATGTTCTTTAAAATACAGGGAGCACAAGTCAGTACACCCCTATGTTAAATTCCCATAGAGGCAGGCAGATGTTTATTTTTAAAGGCCAGTTATTTCATGGATCCAGGATACTATGATCCTGATAAAGTTCCCTTGACCTTTGGAATTAAAATAGCCCCCCCCCCCCACATCATCACATCCCCTTCACCATACCTAGAGATTGGCATGGGGTACTTTCCATAAAATCATCTCTCAATGCAAATCAAACCAGCTATTAGGCTAACTGAAATAAAACCATGCCAATCTCTAGGTATGGTGAAGGGGATGTGATGATGTGGGGCTATTTAACATAGGGGTGTACTTACTTAGGCCCCCTGTATTTTAAGGAAGAACATTTATTTATTTACGATACATTATTCATTCACAAAAGAAATTGGTGTCCTTAAAGGTTGGATTTTTCCTCATTTTTTTAATTAAGGCATTAAGATCAATTTCCAAAAGATGATTTTTTTATTCCTCTTTTTAGTCAACTTTAGCATGGGTGTGAGCTGTGTCTCCCGATACTTTTACATTTACTACCCACTTAAAAACTAGTTTCTTCTCTGCTCTGAGCTCATCGCGCTCCCTCTGTTGCCCAACCACACACTGAGCTACTCCGTGTAGGGGGTTCCCTACTCTCGTAACATGACGATAGCCTGCCAAAACTTCCTGTTATTGGTCCGAAAGTCCTTACCTTGCACGGCAGCTGGATTTTCGCGATATCAATATCACATGAAAATCCATCTGGTCAGGCTTCAGAGTAACGCGCTTGTCTCCGAACAGCAGCGGACCGAACCAATCAGCGTCCGGTGAGGAGCTACTTCAGCTACGGCTGTGGTTTAGGTGTCTGTGGCGGCTGTGACTGCTTGCTCAAAACAACAATGGTGGACGTGATAGACAGATGGTTCATCCAATCGCCTGACAGGTATTTATTTTTTTAAAAGTGCCTGCCCTTTTACAAACAGTTTCCAATGACAGCTTCTCAGATGGTTCTGTGTTAACAACCCATCCGGTGCATCAGGTTACAAAAGATTGAATCGTCGCAAAAAGTACTTTCACACTAGAAACAAACCGGACCACGTTTCAATTTGATCCGTTGTCAAAGGGAGGTTTTACATCTGTAATTTTGATTTCAGATCACACTGAAAAGTCAGAAAGTCCGGACTAAACAAGGTAGGTGTGAAAGCACCCTTAGTCTTTTAAGACACTGACACACCAACCTGATTATCGGCCGTCGGACAGTCTGGCGAGGTCGGTGACTCGAGTCTGTTTGGTGTGTTCGGTGCCGTCGGCGTTCATTACAGTGGGCAGTCGCACTCAATGACCAATTACCTGAAATGACGAGCAGGATGAGCTTGACGAACGCCTCTCAAAATCTGACGAAAATCTTTTAAACTGACCTTTGTCGATCTCAAATGAAGACAGATTCACGGCCTATTTCTCGCTTAAAATGTTTTCAGAAACGCGTTTTGGTGAACTATTTTAGTACAATATGAGATCGTATTCCGAACGAGCCGCCATTTATGGTCTGGCTTTGAAATTCGGGAGAAGCCAGACGTGACGCGTTCGTCCAATCAGCTGCTGGTTTACTTTTTTTTTTGTTGGGCGACAATACAGATCAGCGCCGCCTGCTGTTATGGAGACGTATTACGTCGCGTGCGCCGAACGTACGCTCAAGTCGGCGTCTCTTCGGTGTGTTCTGAGGCACTTTTTTGACCAACTCGGGGAGACTGATCGGTCCGACTGCCTTTTCTGCCGACGGTCGGCCGTCTGGTTGGTGTGTCAGAGCCTTTAAACTGTAAAGTGTCCGTGAGTGTTAACCTGGATGCCTCAAACCTAAGTGAAAAAGATGAAAAACTTATACATGAGGCCTAACAGCAGCACAAATAAGTTAGTTTGTTTATTCTGACACTGTGCCATAAAAGAGCGCCGCTTCAAGCCAGACAGGACCGATTTATGTAGTGAATTAAATATGTGGATAAATCAAACACAAGCAGGTATGACTCTGCTGAATGCACTTCAACAGCCTCTCCTGGGAAATCAACCCGACCACATGCTGAAGAAGAAAGAAAAAAAAATATCCCAGAGCCTGGTTTGTCTCGTTTTACAGCCTCCAGAGCAGGTAAGCAACAACATCATTAAAAGTCCTGTTTCACTCCCAGGATTCTAGTTGGCTGGTAGAATCATAAAAATGGATAACAAGGCAAACAATTAACCGCAAGTTTGACTCACATCGTAAAATGTCCACGATCAGCTCCACGTCTGTGCTGAGCTTTTTGACGTGGTCCAGGTTGGCCACCGTTACAATTGGCACATACTGGTCGCTGTCCATCTGGGAGATGAGGTACATGTCACTGGCCAGATTCTCCCTGATGGTAAGAGAAGAGCCAGAGGCGGTTAGCTCAGGTGACACACGCGCCAATGTGAAATCAAACCTTTATTTACACAGATTACGTTGACTGCACTTCTCCGATTACCACCTACAGTGTCCTCACCTCAGAGGTGTCACGTTAAACCGCACTCTACATCTAATGAGCATTAAGCCGCCTTGTTTGGGAAACCCAAAAGGTAACAAATACGGGAATGTGAACCAGTGCTCTTCTGGCCACCAGTGAAACTCTTGTACTTCAGATACTTCAGTCCACAGCTGTTGCACGCCTGGCTGCTTTACTTATGCAACTGTGAACCAAGTTTGTTGTTTTCAAAGGAAATGTTACGTAGATGTTCATGGTTTCACTTTGCAGAAACATTTTTCTACGCATTTCATAAGTAAACGTTCTGTCGTTTTTTTTGCTACCAGAACAGTAAACTATACTCGATAACAAGTTGATCCAAGTTCATAGAGAAGGTGAGGGAGGTTAAAAATAAATAAAAAAGTCGACTTTTATGAGGCCCTGATTTCCTCCAAAGCAGCAGCTAAACCACAGAGGCCTTCGGCAGTACGATATAAAGCTCAGACCACGCCTGACACCCACACAGAGAGAGAGAGAGAGAGAGAGAGAGAGAGAGAGAGAGAGAGACAACTGTGCTTCTAGTTGATAAGTCTTCATGAAATGAATACTATGCCACTTAACTTTAATCTGGTAATGCATTTTTAGCAAACATAGCTAATTCCATTCACGCAAGCACTGCTCATGGGTCTCTCTCTCTCACACACAGGTGCATGTTTACTTTCATAATTCTAATTTCATAATTAATATTTATCATTATAGCTGCTACAGGCCTCATATCTGATCTGTAAATCACCTGCCCTGTGTTCTCTTGAGAAAAGAATCAGAAGGCAAAAGGAAGAAATTTTATTTTATATTTTTCGTTTAGTTTTTGTGACGCTATCGCGGTGACTAAATCTGCCCACAGGCAGACATGAACAGTACTCCACCCACACGCACCCACCCACACCCGGGGGAAAAGGTGCACTGCTAACGTCAGCTGCAGTCCAATTAGATAATTAGCTGCAGCACATTAAACAGCACATGAACTGACATTTCCCCTAAAACCTTTGTTCTTCCTGTTAATAATACAAACATGTACTGTATTGGGTTACTTATTAACGGTACATTGACGATAAAAACATTTAAGGAGTTATAATAACCAGAGCGGGGGGAAAGATACCATCAAGTCATCTATAAGAGCCTTTCTTCTCAGGTCCCAGTGTTCGTTAATGATCACTTAAGAGCAGACATTTTTCTTGCTGTGGCTCAACTTGAGTGCCCCCCCCCATTAACAAGTGTAAAACAGCTGCTGGACAACAAGAGAAGTGGTGTTGTACATCAAAGGAATTCCTGAACAATTTGCGGTTTAGTATCTCTTTCTCCTTCCTTCCTCTGTCGCATTGTAGGGAAAATGAGAATTTCTTCTTCTTTTTTTTTTTTTTGACACTGGTCATCCAAAGAAAAGAACTACCAGTTATACACAATGACTACAATCTATAATTTAGAGATCCTGAATGACTAACCTCACCATTCAGTGCCCTATTTGCTGAAACCTGCGTGTAAGCAAACCTACTCTCTGTTAACCGTACGCCCAGCGCCTCGTTAGAGATTATTGAACTCACCGGGAAAGACAGAACTCCAAGGTCTTCTTCAGGTGCTCCCTCAAGCCCTCCTGGGGACTCTCCTGCGGAGGATCGCTGCCTGCTGACACACACAGGTGGAAGTGGTTTGGTAAATTAAAGAGCACCTTAACTAGTCCCTGACCCTGGGAGCAAAACATTCAATTAAAACCAGAGAAATGCAAGACTGGAAACATGCAGCAAAGGGCCACAGGTCGGAGTCGAACCCCCGGCCGCTGCGTCGAGGAGTAAACCTCTGTATATGGGTGCACGCTCTACCAGGTGAGCTACCCATGCGCCCACATTTTTAGGTTTAAGAAATCAATTTAGCCATCTTATTCTGAAGCACAACTTTCGGAGCTGTACTAGTAGCTCATGTACACAGAGTCTCTCGTGAATCATTTGCCAGCCTCCATAGAACAATCAGAGCTCAGGTCAATCTGCAGCGGATCATTGAGTGGGGGTGGAATCTCTGAAAACAATTGCACTTGTACAATGTTTTGTAACATTTGCCGACACTACGCCTCCCTTCAGCTTTGGGGGTGGTGTTGACGTTGACGTTCAGGTGGAGGGCATTTAGAGACAAATGTCCCGTCACGGATATTGTCTGCTACTGGTCTATTAAACTTTAATGCTGCGATAAATAAAACAAAACGACAAAAAGCTCTTAAGCGGTCACTGTACGCTTCAAGTCTATAAACTCTGCTACTTGAGACGGAGCACAGATCTTAACAACATGATGCCAGTTTATCCCAATCGCTAAGAAAATAAAAAGACATTACTGCTCAACAGGAGATTTACTACTCGGTACTTTGAAAGCACCTTGACACAAAAAAAAATAAAAAATAATCACTCCGTTGCATCTTTAAAATCACATTGAATTAAGGATGCACAATGTATTGTTTTTTTATCGTCCTCACGATATCACCTCACGCATAAACACAAAAAAATAAATCAGTAGAAAACTGCACTTTAAAATATAACTCACTTTTTTTTAGTGGCGCCTTTTATATTTAATTCAACAAGCAGTTTGTTGTATTTCAGCAGAATACCGAAAGCAGCAGAACTGAGAACACTTTAATATGTTTATTTATCGCTAAGAAATATCGTTATCGCGATTTTTTAAAGCCCTAAAAACTATATCGCATTAATAAAAATGTAAAAATTTGATTTTATCTTTTTACTCTAGCAGCCACAAACCACACAGAGGAACAGAAATCCTGTTTGTTTTACTGAACACCTACACAGCCACGTGACATTTTGGTCCAGGTATTGATTCCAACCATTAAACTAATTATTGTCCAGTTGTCCCTGACCAGGGTGGGGCAACGTTTGGATTTTAACAATTCCGATTCCAATTCTTCCTTCTGATTCCGGTTCTTATCGATTCTCGATTCCGATTCTTTCAGGGGTGGAGTTGAAACGAGTCACATGCCCATTTCACAGATGAGGACATTTTTATTTTGAGTCAGTGGCGACTTACAGTTTTACCTGGCTTTTCCGACATCAAATAAATCCACACTTTAGAGCGCTGCTTACTGTGCTCCACGGCTGCAACACAATAAGCGCCTGGAAGTACGGTGGCTGCAATGTAAAGCAAAACTTGCGTGTTAAATCTGAAACCGATGATCAGATCCCCAACGATCTGAAACGATTCTAATAAAGAAACGACTCCATTGGAATCGTAATTTATGAAACGATTCCAAGTTGAAACCGGTTCTCGATGCCCAATCCTATCCCTGGCTGGGTGCCCACACAACTAACATGTATACAGTGAATGGTTGGGAGCTGTGCCAAGTCTCCGGACCTTGTAGACACATGGAGAATCCCCACTCATCTGCAGCCAGCCCACAGCCGGCTCCGACAAACAACCAATCACTAACCAGCCCACCTGTGCGCCCTGGTTGCCCAGGCTCGGGGTATTCTGTGTAGGCTGGCTCGGAGCACTCCAGGGTGACGGACGCCACGGGGGCCGGCTCGGCCAGCATTACTGGCACCGGTGGAGGCTCATCTGGGTCGGTTAGAAGGGGCTCCTTGAAAGCCTTGTCTTCACTGGCTTCATAGCCTGTGAAAATCAACAAAGGGAGGTATAATAATTAGTAAAAAGGTGTACGGATAGGAAATCTCAATAGCATGACTTGTAGAGATGGTCCGATACCATTTTTTGCTTCTCGATACCGATTCTGATACCTGAACTTGCGTATCGGCCGATACAGAGTACCGATCCGATACCAGTGTGTCATATATTTTAACAGCTGTATACTACTATCCTTGTATGGATGTGATATTATTTCTATCTTTGTTGTCGGTCTGGCTCAGGTTAAACTCTTTGTGAAACATGAACGCCCCAGAACGTTCTTTTATTCTCCAGTTTGACAGTCAGTTATAAACGGAAAAAGAACATAAATAAACTACTTTAACGTAGATTTTCTTTAGGGCTTTATTACGTGGTATCAGATCGGTGCATTAACTCCAGTACTTCCCAATACCAGCGTTTTAGGCAGTATCGGAGCCGATACCGATACTGATATCGGTACATCTCTAATGACTTGTCAAGTGAAACCGTGTTGTTCTTAAAGAGGGCAAACTAAGATCAACAGAGTGGTGAGTCTGACATAAATAGGTTGTTGTACTGACTTAATTAGGGCTGCAGAACAAACAGTTGATTCAATTAAATAAAGACAACAGGGAGTGCTGAGGAAGAGTATAGTTTGCGGGAAATTAAAGCAGGAAACGGATCAGAAAACCGGGAGATGAAGCAACATGACACTTATAAAACAGAGGAAATTAGAAATGAAGATCGGTCTCTGATATGAAACTGGTAAAGCATACATTTAATAAGCCATTTCATAAGCCAAAATTGTTCATACAATGAGTTCAGTAACTTGTGACAATGTCACGCAAATCATTTTGTATTATGTTACTCTACACATACAATATCCATATTTATTCTGTTTTTCTATCATATATTATGTTAATACACTATATTACACACACACATATATATATATATATATATATATATATATATATATATTATTCTTACTACTAGTATGTCACTGCTACTACATTGCACATATCTGTACATGGTGTTCATACACTGTTCATATTACATAGCCATATTTATTCTGCTCTTATAACACTGCAATATATTTCATGTCCTTTCTATGCACCAGCTGTCTATACTTGAATGTCGCATTGCACTTTTCTGCTTTTTTTGCACTTCTGGTTGGACGCAAACTGCATTTCGCCGTCTTTGTACTTGTACTCTGCACAATGACAAAGTTGAATCTAATCTTGAACCTAATCTAATATATGGCCATTTCAATAAAGACTCAAAGCCAAACAACATTCTCTCCAACACGCAGGAAGCAATTCATTTGAACTTTTAGATTGAATTGAAATAAATAGGAAGACCTGAATGTCTTGTGAGCGACAACGGTCACCATTGCCGGTTAACGCTGCACTGTTTGACTGGCAGGTAATCTCTGTGAAGTGCAGCGTGCGTCATATTAGCACACTGGTTTTTGCAGTTCGTAAACCTGCAATTACCTGCTGTGTAACTGTGTTTTTAGACATCCAAGTTAATCCTCCAGACATCCCTTCACATTCACAATAGTCTAAAAACTGCAGACATCTCTTCGTGTATTCTAGAGACAACCATCTGATCTGAATTCTCTTCAAGAGGATGACTTTTAAAAAGAGCAACACAAACACTGAATACAAAGTTCATACCCCCAAGCCCTGAAGTTTAATTGAGCAAATGCACACACACACAGATTAAGACTAATCCTTAGAGAGGGAGGTATTTTAAAGGAGAATTTAGACAGTGCACATGGATGTTATACACTTCTTATATTTTTCTTCCAAAGAAATTATTTCATTCACTAGAATTTTTAAAAAGACTAAACACACAAGATATTGTCGAACCCTTGACCATGTAAAGCGAGTTGTCAAATGAGGACACAGCTAATTTCACATCGCCCCAAACGTATTGACCTTTTATTAAGATTGTCAAAACTTGAGACATGGAAACAAAGTTATTTGCTCCCAAAATATGGGTGATCCAAAAAAAATAGACAACTAGTATGAATGTTAAAGGAAACGTGTGAGAGTGGGGATTGTAGTGAGGTTAAAATGTTGGAAGCTTCCACTTTTTGGGGCATTTTAGGCCTTTATTTCCTCAGGACAGCTGAAGACATGAAAGGGGGGATGACATGCAGCAAAGGGCCGCAGGTCGGTGTCGAACATGGGACCGCTGCGTCGAGGAGTAAATCTCTCACTCACACACACACATCCATTTTTAATGCCAGAATTCAACACATAACTCCTTTACGGTGGTGAGCAATAGATACATATACAACTCCCATCTGCAGGTGCTGTTATTTCCAACAGATATAGCTGTAGTGACATTGAGTAAGGAGGAGGAACTGGCCACTCGCAGTGCTGAGGAAAAAAAGTTCCCTTCCCTGACTTTTTATCCAAAGAGACTTACAATGGCTACATATGTCAGAGGTAACACGCCTCTGGAGCAACTATGACTTAAGTGTCTTGCTCAGGGACACATTGGTTGATATATCGCAGTGGGAATTGAACCCAGATCTCCCACACCAGAGGAATGTGTCATATCCACTACGCCATCACCCACCCATACAATAAGTCTGTAGTGGTGAAAGGAGGACAGTATTTGAATGGCCAGACTATATTACATCTACAGTTTTATGCAATTCATTTTCCATAAATGTCCTTGCAGACGTAGGAGATGAAACAGGCCAGGACGTCAATCAGAGTCAAATGCAGACTAATCAATAACTTCTGTTTCACCACCATATCCTTGTTGCCTCTGCGTTGCCTATACTTGGCTGGGCACATTAAAGTGAGTAATTACAGTCATTTGTGTGAAGGGAACAGTGACTGTGATTGGAATATTCATAGCTCACACCAAATTGAGTATGAATGATTTAAGAGGCGTCTCGGCATGACAAGATAATGGACAGAGGCCGGCTGCAAAGTATAATAAGGGGTTTCCAAGTAAAGGCCAACTGTTGTTTCAACACCACCACCACTAGATTATTACGGACATATTGTATTGGCATATATGTTGGCAGATGTGACAAACTAAGCGGTATGCTCTCTCTTTTATACCTAGACTATTAGACGGCACAACAAGCACTGTAAATGTGCATTTTTATAAATTCTGTACTGTATTTATGTATTGTATATTGTATTTATTGTATTGTATTCATGCTCTTTTTTTTTATGGGCATTAAGGCGGGTATTAGAACTGTAATTTCAATTTTTATGGGTGAAATAAACTTGACTTTGAGATGAGCAGTAAATAGGCTGCAGTCTAACAGTTCAGCTCCTTTCAATGCCTCAACTCCACCTAACACGTTTGTTTTTTTTGTTTTTTTTACTATGGGCAGTGTTCAAGTCCAAACGACACTTAAATTCCTTTTAGTGCTTCAAATTCAACTGACATTTCAACCCCTCTCAGCATTGTAACACACAAACACCGCAAGTGATTTAAGTTCTTACACATCTGTTACTTTCATACCAGTACAACTCTATACAACTACCAATACGACCTTAAAAATGGATATTAAAAAAAAAAAAAAAAAAAAGATAGGAGAACCGACACAGAAGCTCAAAACATTACTGCTGTTGATGAAGGCAGCAGCTAAACATATTTTAGACACCTAAAAAAAACAATCAGTTTAAGGTTACGATATATTTAGAATATTTTAACCGCTTTACCTTGCCACCAGACAGCCTTTTTTGACGGGTAACTGAAGCCACCAGGCTCCTATGTCAAAACCAGTAATTGTACCTCGCAGAACACAGGAGTAGATGGTCTACTGCTGCCTCTATCAGTTCGTTTTTTTTGTTTGGGTTATTGTGCGACTTTGATGAATCTGAACTAACCCTTTAAAACACTATAGTCACACAATACCACGGACAAACTAACCGATCTCGGCAGTGGTAGATGAGCAATCCCCGTGTTCCGAGAGGTAAAAGAACAGCTGCAGTTCCCTGTTGTAAAGGACTGACAGCAAGGTAAAGCGGTGAAAATATTCTAAATGTAGCATACACTTAAACGGATACTGATCTTTTTAAATGAATGATTAGTACTCGTAAATGTTGCAGTATGAAGCCAGTGCACACATGCTTGCCTGATAGGTGGCGCTAGACCGGGAGGAAGGGCTGCAGAAAGAGGTCTCAATCTACTTTAAATTGTAGCGTCGTTTAACTTTTTTATTCTACCATCTGCATCTTTAATGGATGTCATGTATTTGATACTTTGACAGTCTAATAAAGAGCCCATTATTAAAAAGTGGCAGGAATCTTTTTAGCATCTTTCTAGCTTTTTAATTGCCGTCTGCATCCCATTTACATCTGTGTTTAGATTACTTCTGTTGACTTACTACGCTCATGTGTATTGCAGATGCAGTGCATTTATATTTAGTTTAATTTGCTGAAAGGGCCAATAAAACAGCGGCCAACATATTTTGCATCCCAAATCGTTGGCTGACCTTCTGGGCCGGGGTCGGCTGAACTATCGCAGCCTTCCTTCCATGGCTGCAGGGCAGCAGTTGTGGTGTCCGCACTCCCGCTGTGGTCCAGGCTAAACATGTGGTTGGCCCATGCTTTCGCATTGGGGTTGAGGTCTGAAACCTTGGCGGATTCCTGTGAAAAGAACACATTCATCATAGAGGTCAATGTTAGCGGACGCAACCCTGCATGTTAATAAAAAAGAAAAAAAAAGAAAGACAAATATTCACCAAGTCATTGTACTTAATTTTTTTTTTTTTATTCATTAGGAATGTGTTCTAGTAATTATATAAAAATATAATACAATATGCAACATATTATTACACTCTACGGAAAGCTGACAAATTCACATATTGTACATTTTAACCTGCCAGTGAAATTGTGGACGAGGAAAATAGACCCCAGTGCAACAGATTTTGTATAAAAACAAGACTGACATATTGAAACCATAAATGTTTTTAGTTATTTAAAAGTATGATATGATAGTGACCTGCTGAAGGATCCATAACAGTTAAAACAGTTATGGGATATCACAAGTTATACTGTTGTATATCTCCTTTTACATTTTGCCAGTGGGAATATAGTAACTTTACAATGTATTTGCATTATTTAATTTATATTTAGACCTTTGCCCTACGTATCGTTTTTGAAAGCAATTTCAGTTCTATCAGCGTCTCTGTTGACGAGATTTTCACTCATTTCACCACGCAAGCTGAAAAAACTGAAAAGGTGCTTCACACATTACACGTGCACAACACTGTGCTTACAAGTCGTTTGTGCCGATTTGACAATATAGCCTGTTAGAACAAGTGTTTGCAGATCAGCGAGGAAACCAGGCAGTGGCTTATTATTGCTCAACAGCAAAGGAAATGTTGCCGAACTACACTTAGACAGACCACATAGTCAGGAAAACAATTAGAGCAAGATCTTCCAAAAACAAAACTGAAAGCTTAAATTGACGACCCATGTAATTTCCTTTTTGCTAAGCTTACTGACAAACACAGGGAAGAAAAAGAGGGACTGACCGTCACTTTAACTGAATCTTTGCACGAGTAAATAAGGTACAGAAGGGTCCACGATTTTAATGAATTATATGACTTGAGCAACAGGAATCCTTTAATAGCTACTCATCAATCATCCCCAACGCTAAATGTCAGCTGCCTGCTGGACATACTCACAGGATCAAAGCAGCAGTTGAACATGCATGTCTCACAGGCTAACAAACTGTAACCCAGAGCCGTGGTCAGAGCCAGCGTTTCGTTGAAGTCCTGAGGCAAAGCAGGCCAGGCGCTTCCTGACGGTGGGGATATAAGGCTCCACTGCATCCAATCCATGATTAACACACATAAACGGACTAAGTATCTCCACAGGCAGGCAGACTCTCGACCCACATTGTACGCCTTAAGCCGGGCTCCTTAAAAAAGGGACGCTGTGACCACCGCACCTCTCTAAATCATCCTCGTCAAATCACAAGCACTGACACTCTCCGATCTATTGGGTTGATTCAACAAATCTGATGACAGCACTGAGGCTCCACTGCCCCGGTGGGCTAGGCTGACGTTGCAGAAGCTGACTGGCTGTCTTGCTCCTGTTGAGCAGCCGTCTCGGCTTTTGTTTTGTCGCCGTAGCACTGAGTCATTCTCCAGCAAAATACTGGAGCTGTGGAGGGAGTGTTGAGTTGCACACCTGAGCCTGCTCCAGTGATCCATGTGCTAAATCAACCCGGAGGCATCACTCAAATTAAATCAGCCCTCTTGAGCCTTGGTTTAAATAGATTATTCTGCTAACGAGTCGAGTTGCTGAGGCAAAAGAAAGGCTGGGAAATCCTGCTCCTTATTTAAGAAGCAACAGTTAGAAAAAAAGCAGCAACAAAAGAAGAATGATTAAAAAGGAAAAAGTTAAAGGAGATAAGACTGACTTCATACAAGATGAGCAGCAAAAGACATTGTTCCTGGGTCGTATTTCACAAACGCACTTCGAGATCTTTCAGGATGTGTCTGGCCAGACACACATCCCCGCCCTGTGCCATTAATCCAGCCCTGCTCTAATGAAAAACTCCCACTCCTGTCCGAGCCCGCTGCCATAGAAACTGTTGCTGACATCACCGGATGTGTGTTCGTTCTGGCCACCACTTGACCTTTGAAATTTTTTTTTAAATGTTCCCTTCCTTCAAAGAGGAGGAAAAGGTTACCCGCTTCCCTGATTGAGGGTGTATTTTGGGAGGAGACGAGAAGATGTGATTCATCATGAAGCGCGGACAGAGACAAGTTATTGTCAGTGTCATCGTAGAGCAGCCGGTGTAGCGCTGGGTTTATTGCTCTGCCTGTCTGATCGAGGCAAGCTCACAGCAGCAGACAAAAACAGAAAGACAGCAGACACGCAAGGGTCCTTCAGGGGAGAAGACAAGCTGAATTTGGACGTATCTGTCCGTCTGCAGACCGGAGGCTCATCTTCCCTCTGACAGCTGCAGAGCTGAAGGGAACAGCGGGCCAGATTGGTGCTGAGCAATCGGGAGTCAAACGCATCACAATTACTGTAAAATGCTTCGTCCCGTGCACCATTTCCTGCTGCATAAGTCTAATTTAGCATCAACAGAAGTGGTTCAAGGTGATGAAGTTGTACCAATGCAGTAACACGACGAAAACGCCACTGGCAAGCAAAGTTATGCACAACCTGTTGTGGTTACAGCAAGACGTGCATAATTAGATTCATTGCGAAAAATGCTAAAGGGAAAAACAATCCCACCAGTCAATCGGAGCTTTGAATGCAGGTTTAAAAAACGGGGACATCATCTTTCTTCAAATCCACAAGCTACCCATCTGCATTCATGAACAAAATGCTGGGGAAATGGCCACAAAATTGGCAAATGGCGTGTGTGAGATCGATACGTCTGTAAAGGTTGCTGAAAATCGACTTTCAGAAATGACAACTGTTGTATTGGGATTTTTCTACAAGTAACAGCAGCTTTTGTGTTGACTGACAATGACATCGGGACAGATTCGATATATGAAAGGGGAGAGTGGGGGGGAGAGACATGCAGGAAAACTGTAACAGGTCGGACCTAATCCCTGGACCTTCTGCATCAAGGACCAAACCCTCGCATATGTGCGCCCGCTCTACCAACCGAGCCAACCGGCCACAGCCTGCTTCAGTCTTAATGAAATCAGTCTGACTAAAGGGCTGGGGAATAATCCATTGTTCACCAATTTTAGGTAAACTCATATTGCGATATTATGTTATCCTTTTTACAAAGTCAAAATGAATGTTTCCAGGCAGTTTGTAGTTAGAAACCCCAAAACAAAAACCTTATTTAAGGTTTCGTCCGATAAAAAAAAACAAAAAACACGACAGTTGAAACAGTTCATTGCACTAAACAATTTTATTACTTTAATGTAATATAGTTATAGATCTGTATTGATTTTCAGGCACATTCCCCAGCTCCATAGGCGTAATTTACAGGGGGGGGATGGGGGCGTTGGAACCACCCCTAATAATCCCAACTGGCCAGTACAACCCACCCCAAAAACCTTTTATAATTTCCTTTACATAAATAAAGACATGGGCACCATACACTGATGCAGAAACCTTCACCAGATGCCCAAAAGTGAGGATCTCAACACCCCCCCCCCCCCCAATGTTCAACCCAAAGTTACGCCCTTGACCAGCTCTAACTATAAGACCACTGCTGACTTCGACAGAGGTGACCAACTTAGAAATTGATAAGATCGACAAGATTGCCGATATGCACTTCAGCACAATCTCTAAAAGATCACAGTTCTGATGTAAAGAAATAGCCCAAGGAACCAAGTTTGACACCCAACACTGCAAATATTTCACCCCATCTGTGCCGTAAATGCTTAAAACGGATGTGTCGTGTGAAGTTTTTTATCAGCCATGTAAAGCTGATAAATAGCAGTGTGACATAACATTAGCAGCTGCATGGGGTTGAGATGAGCTATTTAGGTTTCTTCAGGTTTTTCAGAGCTGCACTACCGACTAAGAATGAGCAGCATTTTGTTTCTGCGCCCACATTTTTTTTTATTACTTCTGCATTCATACACAAACAAAGCATTTTTATACCTGCAAATGCCCTTTAACTAAATTCTGGCTTGGCTCTTACAGTAACGTTCCCAGATGAGGATCCGATACCAGTTGGAGTCCCCTTTTCTTTCCAGCTTTTGTCTGCAACTGATTTCCTTTTACATGCAGGGCTGTAAATGGGTCATGTTCAATTTCTGCTCGGTTTCTAAACACATATGTATGTGCAAAGCATATGGTGCATCATCTCTGTGTGGGTTATGCATGTGGTGTGAATAAGGAATGAGTTGGCAAACACAGGTTTGGTAGCGCCACATGGCTTGTGTTACCATGGCATCAGTTTGATTTGGGGCTACACTGGATTTTAATTTACTTAGAAGATTCATAACTGGATCTTACATAAGCTGTATTCTTAATTTGAATATCTACTTAGTGCTCTAAGTTTAAATATTTCCAAGTTAATATTCCATAATCAATGATTGTGCCAGTTTAATTATCTTCTACAGTCATGTAGATATAAGTGTGCAGCAGCCTTAGCAACAGGGTTTTCTATCTTAATTCTGAGGGAATTATTGACATTTTGTGTGTCTTGGTTGACGTTTCAATTTTACCTCCTGTGGTTCCAACACTGTTTTTTCATACATTACACATTTTGGGAAAAAGGATACTGACAGCAGCAGAGCAACATGTAAAGTGACAAGTCTAAAAAAGTGAATGTATATAAGATAACCTGGACTGAACTACGTCGTCTGTGCAGACGTCTTGTGCATTTTATGACTTTTTAAAAACATTTTATGGCTTTTTAAAAACAAGTGTGGGGTAAAGTATTTTCTATAATATCTCAGACTTTGTTCAGGAAACTTTACATCCTGTGTGTATTCAACCCTGGAAGCAGTATTTCGGTTCTCTGAATGCTTTTCCCACCACTAATCCCGGCTTGTAATGAGACCTACAGCCTGAGGCATTTGCCCACTGGAGTTGGCCCCTTCCTTTTCGCTGCCAATCTTCTTTCCAATCTTGAGCGTGTGTAAATGACAGTGGGGGGGAGAAAAAAAAAAAGACAGCAGGCTCTTTCCATTTCCTAATTTTGGAGCGCTCCGGAATAATAACTTTTTCTTTGCCTGAAGGCCATCCGCTTATTTATAACCTATTTCCTTAGTTCCACATTCTTTCCTATTTGAAGAGGTTGATTGAAACCCATCAAGGAAACATGGAGACACATCCCTGCACTCGCTTAGTGACACACATAGGTTAACTTTCTCAATTCAATTCATCCTCTGTCCTGAAGCAGCAGTCGTAAATTACCATCACTACTACAGAAAGTGTTGAGACCGAGAAAGACTTTCCTCTAAAAACAGAAAGAAGCATGAGCTCTGATCCGAGGAAGAATGATTTAAGGCGCTGGAGCTTGAAACTTAACTGCAACCAAACCAGGGAGTGATTTGGAACCTGAACACTCCCCCCCCCCTCTTCCCTAGCGCCAGTGTTGGTGCCAAATATTGTTAAAGTAAAGTTTTTTCATCTAGTTCACGCAGCTTCTATTCCTCACCACTTACTTCGGGTCTAACTTTCTTTCAGCCGTGTCTTTTCTTAGGAAAGAACAAGAAATCCAAACAACCATTTATTAAGTGGCTGGCAGAGGGGGCAAGTTTACTTGTCACAGTCAGAATTTACAATATTTGGCTGGAGGCTGGTGCAAAAACCCACCCTGGTGACTGTATTTAGCCCCGTCGGTCTTTCCTAAAGTGCCACATGTGCTACCATCAATCAAACCAGCAGGGTTGCGTAGCACCCTGGCATAATCACAACCTATACAGCCTGTGCAAATGATTTGCGGAGCCTGTGGGGATGTGAAATTCCTTACAAAAGGGAGGTCTGTGAGAAAAGAGACACCTTAGAATGAATAGGGCTTTGTCATCGCAGTACACTTTGAACCCTAGGATGTTTCTAGTTCATTTTTACTTCCTGAAGACACTACATTTCTTAGCTAGACATGGCAAATGTTACTCCCGGGGTAGGTTTGGGTATTCTGGAACGACATTATTTGGTTTGTCAGTGGTACTACACACGTTCTAGGACAAATGTTTATAATTTGCATGCATGTCCAAGGGATTTCAATAAACAGCAAAAATACATAAGTAAAAACACAGGAGAGTGTCATTCTCTCACGCCTTGCTTTATGTTGTTTAGCCTGTTCTGAACAGGTACTTCTTTCAGGTCACCTGCCCACAAACAACACACACTTCCCTCTGCACCTCATAAAGACCCATTTACATCACCTCAACCTCAGAGGACAGAGTGCAGCGATGACTGCAACAAGATCGTTTCGTCTTTGGGATGGATGACGACAGGCAGAGCACTAAACTATCAGCTCCAACGCGGGTCCTGAGGCAACATTTCTTAATTTCCAAAAAAATAGTTACGACAACTCTGCTGGATGTTCCCTCTCTATTACGATGATGAAAACTATTGGCTTGGGTTTAGTTATAATGGCAAATGTCTGGTGGTGCCCTTTTGTAATTCTAGACACACCCATCACAAATAGAGACGATGGATTTACATCAAAGATGCTGTCACTAATGACTTGAGGTCACAGAATGAATATTTAACTGTGGATTATCTGGCAGGTGCAAAAGCCTTAACAGCAACAGGAACATAATGTTACGTTTGTGATCAATGGGGCCACTACAGGCTCATGAAAAGCAAGAAATACAAAAACAGGTCATGGTTCTTTAGTTACACGAGTTGCTACTTCTCCATTATACATAATCAGTGTGGGAAATCAATAGCAGTTGAAAGCAGGCTGCGGCAGTTATCTCACCTTTCCAATCTGCCGCTCGTCTGGTTACAAAAAGCAAAAATATTGATAACTTGACAAATAATATTAATAAAGCCAACTTAGATCAATGAGAAACATCTAGAAAATGGGGCAGCAGAACCTGTTTGAACAAAAAATTCTTATTTGCAGTTGATTCCTACATTTGCAAAAAGACTTTATACCAGATTTAAGCGTACGTATTATAGCATGCAGGGGTGGGCGATATGATGTATACTGTGACAAAATATACGTCAACTGTGAGATTTTCCATAATATTCCTTAGATATCTATACTTGAATAAGTATAGCCAGTAGTAGTAGTAGTAGTAGTAGTAGTATTGAGCCACGCATGAGCCCAACACCCATATCAGATATCTATTTTCAAACTTCCTGACAATTCCTTCCTCCAATCGGGTCCTCGCAACCGTCTGTGCTCGCGTCCTAAATATAAAATAACATATACCATGATGAAGGATTTTATCCATATTACCCAACCATAATGTAAAACGCTCCCATACAACATATTACTGAGTCATCATTTGTTAATCTGCTCGTTTGTTTATGTTGATGTTTGTACTGCCAACCATTTCCATGACAGTATTGGAGGGAATGATTCACTATAATGTTATTCTTATTTATGACACAGTCTCATTTATCACTACAATTACATTTTTCTTCCCCATTTGTTGTGATATTTTACACTTTTCTAATACATTTCTACAACTAAAAAGAACTTCAAAACCTTTTGGGGATTTTCATGGTCACTGGAAAGACTTAAATGTATTAAGATGCATACAAATTTCAGCAGCACAACATGTGAAAAAACATCCATCTGTGTACGTAAAAACTCACCAAATGAGAGTTCTCTTTTGCCTCTTGTACTTGCTGCACCTGTGGTCCGGCTACAACTTTCGTGTCCTGGTCAGAAGTCATGAGCCGTCTGCTTCTTGGCTCCTCAGGGAGAAGTCTCTGTGTCACCAAGTAAGCTACGGGGGGGGGGCAAGGGGGACAAACAAGTTAGATTCAAGAATGGGTGTTTATCACAGAACTGTGTAATATCAGTTGTTACACGTGTACGCTGAAAAAGGCCAGGGGGGCAGTGTCCGCTAGTTACTTTATAAGAGCCTGTCGGGGACTGGTGAACTTTAAAATATAAAACAAAACTGGGCGCCGGGTTAGCTCAGTTGATAGAGCAGGCGCACATATATAGAGGTTTACTCCTTGACGCAGCGGTCCCGGGTTCGACTCTGACCTGCGGCCCTTTGCTGCATGTCATTCCCCCCCTATCTCCCCTTTCATTTCTTCAGCTATCCTGTCAATAAAGGCCTAAAAAGGCACAAAACAAATAATCTAAGGAAGAAAAAAAAATATATATATATATACACACACACACATACACACACATATCTCTCATATATATATATACACACACATATCTCTCTATATATATACACATATACATATATATATATATATATATATATATATATAGATATATATATAGATATATATACACATATATATACACACATATATACACATACATACATACACTTTATTTATCTAAACACAAAATCTACTGGCATACTCTTACTCATACTCTAGCCAAAACACCGAAACAATACTTCTAAAAAAGGAAACCTCCAAACCAATGTGACGAGGAAATGTGAAAAGTAACCTCTTGCTAACACAATGGTCTGACTCATTCGCCAAGCTAGAGGAGAGACAGGTTTAACAGATTTTAAAGGGTTATAAACTGGAACAACCAAACAAACAGTGTTGCACCGGCACAACCGTCACTTAAAGTTCACACGGGTTGATAAATGTTGCCCGCGGATACCACTCACTGGTTTACAGTAACTCAGAACATGCTTCACGTAATACACAGTGAAAAGAAAAAGAAACCGACTGGGATTAACTCGGACTTGATCAAGAAAATTGCAATTGGTGCATCTCTAGATTGGTTTTCCCCCCCCCCCCCCTTTTTAAAAATTTGACCATTTACACACCAAATGGTTAATAAAGAAAATAATCTGCGGATTATTCAATAACAAAAATAACTGCTGGTTGTGGCCCTAATGAGGAGCCTGCAACAACTGGCTTTGCCGATTCAAGAAAAGCGGTTTAACAGGAGATCAAAATTTGATTCAATTTAATTCACTTTCTGTCAATCAGCCATGTAACTGCTTCAGCACAGCCGACTATCTGCTCCACACCTCGGTTAGTAGGGGTGTAGTCTACATCCACGACGGTCCACTTCTGGGATTGCTCCGTTGCCGCTGGAAAATCCGCCGGATTTCACTCATTTAGGCCGGATATCCGTTGCCTCGGGCTTCCTTTGTGTTGGCATTTTACCTATATTAGCGTTAGCCTGGCTGGTAGCAGCTTTCTGCGGTGAAAAAGGATGTCTTAATTACGTTGCATTAATCAGGTGATTTAGTTTCTCTTTGCAGCGAACATAAAACACCGACTACTGTAGCTTCACTACCCATTGGAAAGTATGTGCATCACGGTGTCAGCGGCAGCTGCCGCTTACGGTACTTTCCTACACACGGAGAGCCTCACTTGCCATAACAACCCCGTCGGACTAACGTTCCGTCACATACACACGCTGCCCACATGGCCACCCGTCTTAAAGGGGAAGGCTCGGCCGGTAACGATTATGTAAAAAAAGGAGAACGGTGAGAAAGTTTACTTTTCTATCAAGCGGCAAAAAAAGTCTTAGCGTCAACATCGCAACGTCCTGCGATGTTACCATCGCGCATGCGCACATCGCGATGTAACTAAATACCGTGCAGCCCTTGTACACGTTCCACCAAAACAACTTCCTTCTGAGCCAATTTTGCGAAAAACCACCATCTTTTTCCTAAACTTAACTAGTCGTTTGTGCCTAAACTTAACCGCCGTCGCCGCATAACGCTCACTTTGTCGTCGCCTAAACTTAACGTAACCCGTAACCGTAGGTCGAAACGGCGGGCAGCTCGCGGTGCTCTGTGCCCGACTGGCAGCCCCCCATTCTCGGGTAACTCAACTACCGACTGCCACTGATATGATGGAGCTGTAGCAGGCATCGCGGCTTTTCGAGTTCTTCCGCTCCTCCAGTAGCCATCAAGTGCTTTTAGCATGTATTGCCACGGCAACCGTCCATAGAGATTTATCAGCCTACTTTAAGTAACAGTGACAGTAAAAATGTATATCACACTATTATGGTTCAAATTTGCAATTAATCAGCAGTTCACATGCGTTCGGAATCATGAGTGTTGATCCGTAAGGACCACGGATCAACTATGGTCCGCTACACCACTATCGGTTAGTGTTGGGGGGGTCACGATTCTCCAAATCCTCGATTCAATTACATTTTCGATTCTAAGGTCACGGTTCGATTTTTACATTTTTTTTAAAAGATATTCTTTGGGGCATTTTAGGCCTTCTATTTCTTTTTTTATAGGACAGCTGAAGACATGAAAGGGGAAAGAGGAAATGACATGCAGCAAAGGGCCGCAGGTCGGAATCAAACCCGCGGCCGCTGCGTCGAGGCGTGAACCTCTATATATGGGCGCGCGCTCTACCAGGTGAGCTACCCAGGCGCCCTACTTTTTTTTTTTCTTTTTTTTTTTTTTTAAAGCACAGGTTGCTATGCCATGTTTAGACTAGACTTTTATGCAATATAATATCTGACCTTTGTTCGCAATGTACTACATTCAGGGGTTAAAGTGAAAAAAAACCCTGAGCCTGAACTTTTTTCGGGGGTGGCGAGAAACTGCACAGACGGACTTGTCTTCAGTGGCACCATTTATTTAAGTATTACGGCTGTATGTTAAAATTGTAACTGAAATACGTAAATAATGTAAAATAGATAAACCATGAGAGTTCATGTAACTCACGTTGATTTGAAAGCGACAGGCTAGTTAACGCTTTTTTGTCTTCTGCTAGTACAGGGTGACCAGTGGCTGCCAAATTGTGAATGACAAATCATGTTCCGCAAGTCGCAGACACGGTCAGTCATAGGCAACGGTGTGTCAGCTGTTAACAGTTGCTCCCTCTACGTCGTGGTAAGTTGAGTGCGCGGGCAGCGGCTCTATGATCGGGGGTCTAACAAATGACGAGCGAGCACTTTCTTTACCGCCGCTGGCATATAGTAGCTTCCTCGAGCAAAACGTGCAGAAACAAGCACCAGGCTCTCCCAGTTCCTGGCACCAACTGCCAAAAGGCTCTCCGTCTCTACCTGCTTATTCCATTCACGGCCAGCGCCATTTCTTTTTGAGTCCTTTATCTATGGGTAGGACATCACCCTCAGGCTTCACGAACTTGCGCTCCATGCTTTCACCGACGATGCTAACGTGACCTATGGATCTCAATCACACCGCGTTGCCAGGACCCGCCCTGCTCTGCATCTGATAGGCGTGTAACATTAGTTAGACCTGCGTTCCTCTCATATGATTGGTAGGTGAAATCAATTGACTCGGAAATTTTTAAACCGCACGCAAGTTTACCAAATTTTATTTTATTTTTTTTCCCCTCGCGGCCGCACGCCGGAGATCCGGCACGGTGCCGGAATACTTTAAGACCCGTACATTGTCAAATTCAAAACATTTATTAACAACAGAATGAAACAACAACTTATATCTATAACCTGCCATCTAGTTTCTCTTTCGTAACTGCAGTCTTCTTCACAGAAGATGACATTCAAGTTTACAACAACACAAACTAAAATATTGAAATAAAAACAGCCATGTCCATGGTCTTCTCTGAACAATTAAGTGTCTTAAACTATTTCCAAACAGTTGAACATACACCACACAGATTAACTGCGGTTAGTCGTGCTGCCAGTGGAAGAATATGGTACACGCACATAGCAGAGCTTGCAAACTGTGGCTTTTTTTGTTGACGACGCGAACGTTGTCACCGTAACTCACTGGAAATCCAAAATACTTCCACACCGGCCACTTCAGTGAAAGAGGCGGGGGCTCAAGTTCTGCCGATGGGTGTGTTGACGAACTGACCGAAGAGCCGGTTAATTAACCCGAGTCGTGTCACTGAACCGGGAGAATGAACCGACTCACTCCAGTTTGTGTTTTTACCTCATTCGTGCCGGCTGGCAGCGCTCCGCTCAAGCTGGGCGCGGTCGGTGTATGCTCCGTTAATTTATTGTTAAGAGGATAACCCCTTGAGATGAAGCATCTCGTTTTTGAGGGGGTCCTAGCCATAGACTGTATATAAGAATGGACCAACAGATCCCGTTGCTCTGGACGGAGACCAGTGAACGATATTAGAAGCACTTTTCCGGTGATGGCTGAGACGACGTAAATGTGACGTGAGCAACCTGTCTGAAAGTTGGAAATCTTCTGTTAGCTGTGCCAAGAGAAATCTCAATCATTCCCAATCTAGCAGAGACGGAGAGCGTAGGTATATGTAAGGAGATAACATGGACACAGGCTAATTATTGATCACTAAAATGATAGTTAACATTAGTAATTCAACTTAAACAGCTAATGTAAGTCCAAACTGCCTGCGAGCTTCTCCTGTACTATACGGTAATTCCTCTACTATGAGACAGTAAATCGCGTGGTTATGACACAATTGTTAGCCTATTTTTACAAAAACGTCTGCTACGGAGTCATAACGTGAGGTACAAGGTAATGGAGCCTTTTAGACATTGTCGTGTTTCTTTAGAAATAAACAATAGACAAATAAAGTCTTTAAACACTTCAGATGTAAAGTTATTCTCTGTCAAAGTGGAGGCAAAATGAACGGCAGTTAATGGGATGCTAACGTTAGGTGATTGCTTGTTAGCATCAAAACGGCGCCCTAGGAGGTTCGCGGTACGAGGAGAAGCTCACCCCCTTGGTCCTAGCTGGTGTGTAGCTGGTCCTCTTCTGCTACTGTGTGTGTAGTAACCTAGCTCATTAGCGCCTCCAATGGACTGGTGGTAGAATCAATCAGGAAATGGGCTACCTCGAGCAGGCTACACGTGTTTTTTTTTCCGCTTGGCAAGCTGACCGGTCGACAATTCCATTTTTTTATTCGAAATTCGAGATTGTGACTTTCGGTCGATTTCGATTCAAAATCCAATAGTGCCATTTTTCTGCACTCTCCTTTTCTTTTCTTTTTTGTATCAGTAGGCGACAAGTTTTCAACATCACTCTTGCATCTCTAAGGCTGCAATTTCAGCACCAGCTGCCTGTTTGGCTAATCCCTAAGGCTACATCTGACCTCAATGTTACACATCCACAGAGAAAAAGAACATCACTGGAAACTGCTTTTTTTCTGTCCGTTGGAGCCGTTTGTTAGAGCAGCGATAATCCGCCACAACAATCGCGTGCCTGTCTCTGACACGGGCCCTCGCGGTGTTTGCACACAAAGCAGAAAAAGAATAGCATTGCTTTAAAGCTGGTGACCTTTGATCCACATACCGATACCCATACACGGCATGTGTGTGTGTTTGTGTCATGCCACCGCGATGAATGGAGCTAAACACATCTCCACATCCATACCAGGCGGCTATCAAAACAGCCGTTGTGTGATGGGACTTTTCTGAACAGTAGCCTTTAAACCTGTAAACTGAAATGTGTGTTTCTTTCCAACCACAGTGTGGAACAAGTAAATAAAATGAATACCAGGCTGAAGTGATATGTTAAATAAATATATTTCTGCGATTTTGCAGCATTCACATGTAGGTTTAGACCAAGATTGGTGAGCCATTCAAAAGCCTACTTGCAAAGAGGCCTCTTTTGTCAAAAAAAAACAACAACCAAACAAACAAATTGAGCAACTGATCTAAACAGGCCATACACATCCTACTCTGCTACAAATCCTGACAGTTTGTTGTGTTTTGGAAACAACTGCTAATGTCATGTATAAACAGCGTCAATACATTTCTGACTTCATTTTGGGGGGGGGGGGGGGGGGGGTTTAATCCTCCTACATCAGTCACAGAAACTCATATTTTTATGTAATTCTGTGAAAATCTCACAATGTTTACCTTAAAAAGGTGCACTATGAGTTCCTGCATGGTTTCAGCGTGATATCATTTTTGTCTCAAAACGTAGGCATCTCTCCTTGACCCGCTAGCTGCCTGCCTGCCCCCCCCCCCTGAACACACTGTGGAACAGCCCAGTCTCGGGAGACCACACAGGGGTTGTAAACGTCAACAAACACTAGAGGCACAGGCTGTGCACCAAAACACAACAAACCATGTTCCAGCCAATCACAGACAAGATGGTTGGGGGAGGGGATGGGGGTTAGTGACAGTTAGTCATGACAGTTACGGAAACATGGGGGGAGGGGCGGTGTTTTGTTTGGTATTTACTTGGAACTTCAACAGAAGTGACCATGCAGGAACTCATAGTGCACCTTTAAACAAGTTTATTTTTATTTTATTTTTTTATCTTTAACCATAAAACCCCAAACAGTTTAGAGATCCATGAGTTAAACCAAAATGCAGCACTACATTAACCAAGCCCACCACACCACATTTTTTGTCAACACGTTTTACAAACAATATTGCAGCATGATGCAGAAAACAAAACAAAAGCTGTACTGGAAGTGACCACGTCTTGGTATTGATGAAATATGGTGTAGAGGGTAATCACATGATAACCTTTACTAACGCAGTTTGACCTGATTATGATACAGTATATCCCCTAAAAAAGACTGACACCCCCCCCCCTCCCCGGTCACAGTGCATGGCATTTCCTCTACAGATGAAGTGAGTCGATCATAAGGTCTAGACAAGGCCTGAACCAAAACACAAGCTTGGCTTGGTCGTCCTCCTCCTCCTCCTCCTCCTCCTCCTCCTCCCTTCACTGCATTGTTTCCACCCTACATAAATCACAAGAGGTGATTTATAACACAAATTGCTTCTCTGTTGTTGCAAAATATGCCTGTTGGTGGGGGCCAAGAGGGGTTTATTTTTAGTCGGTGGGTAACCGGTGGTGGAGGATGGTCACTGGGCATCTTACGTGCCCCTGTGGGGGGAGGTGGGGGGTGTTGAACCAGTGTTTAGCTCCCATCTCTCCATCCAAAACAAGGCTACCGCGCGCTTCAGATGTGTTGGTTTGCCACAACTTTACTAGGCAAGCATTGCAAATTCTACTGAAGACGCAATGCAGGCGTATTTAGTAGCTGACACAGCCGAGAAAGACTGCAGCTCACATGCCATGCCCATGCCAAGGGCCAGGCACAGCGGCGACACTCCTTCATTCGTCACCGGGCTATAAGCAGCTTCACGGGAGCTAAGTACAGGCTGAATTTCTGTAGTAAGTGGACAAAAAGGCGAGGCTTTTCAACCGTTAACACGCCATAACATGTTGTTTGAAAGTTAACTCGGGCTAGAAAGTAGCAGCCATGTCTAGTAAGCTGGCTTACAGCAGCATCCAATGAAAGATGGCGACCTCCGGCGTGATTTCGCGGATCCCCCCCCCCCATCGTTTTGAATCAAGCTAATTTTTAGTTAGCAAGCAAGCTAACTTAGCCACTTCCCAGAGCAGACATATAACAAGTGTGTAACCCGTGTGTTTGTTAATCGTGTGTCCAATTTGACATGACAATTAAGTTTGAGAAACAGTTTCTTACTCACCTGTCAACTGTCTTACAGCACGATGCAAATACTATGGTGTGGTAGTGGCAGCTGATGGTGGTGTTGGACTGAGGCCTTAAAATACGCAGGGTATTAGCTAGCAGGCTATGTCGAGCACGCTAGGTAGGAGCGACCGGCTTATCGCTCTAAACCTCACTGCAAATAGTCAGGGGGGAAAGCCACGACCTGTAGCAGTGCAGGGACAAAACGACGCCCCCCAAAAACTGTCTCCGAAAACGAGCTCCTCCGACCAGCACTGCAAGCTAGTTAGCTAAGAGTTAGCTCTAGCTAGCTTGCCTATCAACTTTGTGCAGTCGGGACTCGATAAATCTGGCGCCTGGAATTTCACGCGAAGCAATTTCCTCACGGTCAACAGCAGGCTGTACGGGAGGGGGAGTCAAAAACCAGCATACAAAGCCTGAAACCGAGAAATTAAACGTTACTCGAAGTCTCAACGCTTCCGATCGATCAAACACTCGGTGCAGCTAAAGATGAGAGAGGCGGGGAGGAGGGGGGGCGGAATGGAGAAGTCGCCGTTTCCTTTCCCTTTCGTGTGCAGCACAAAGATCGTCTATAGTGTTGTTGATGGAGCACTCAAAACAAAAAAGGCCAGTCATCCGGTCTCCAACGGTGTCATTTATTATCGGAGAGACACTACAGCCAAAAACATAATTTTTCAATTTTTTAGATATTGGGCTATTTTGCTTCCATAATCTTTTTTTTTCAGACTAGTGGGGGGAAAAAAACATCCAAAAATACACAATTAGGTGTTATTTTATACTACACTTTATCTATTTGCGCATGTAGCTTTCTCCTAAATTCACCAAAAGTTAGCATGCATTCCTCATTTGCATATTTAAACATACACATTTCAGAAAACTTGTAATATACAGAAAAAATGATTGTCTTAAGTAATCAACTGGGGAAGTTTTTACGGTGCTATCTATGAGTTAAAATATATATATTTTCCCCCATTCCCCTGTAGTTTCTGCCCTTTTAAAAAAAAAAAAAATACTTGTTTCATAAAATTCAGGATGTTTTAATTGTTCTGTTGTTTTGATATAACAATATGTATTTTGCTTTATAATATTTGTTTATGTTTGTCTTGTGTTGGACCCCAGGAAAAATAGTATTTACTACGGCGATGACTAATGGGGATCCTTAATAAACAATAAACAAAACTTACAATAGGCTTAAAAAATAAAATGTACTCTATCAGTTTTTGGTGTGTGCTTTTTTATATTTTGACCTTTCCTTTTCGTGTGCAGCACAAAGATCATCTATAGTGTTTACAGATGGAGCACTCAAAAAGAGATACTATTATCATTTTAAGATACTATGTCTGTATTTTGAGATACTAAGTCATTATATAGATATATATAGAGATACTAAATGGGCCCCTGAGCCTAAACTACACCAATAAGGTCATTCAAGGTAGGCTTTTTGGATAATGCATTAAATAAGGAAATGAATGCATACATTTAAAGTACCATATTACACAATGCCATCTACATTTAATGCAGCCCTTCTGATCAAAAGTATTACGGATCTAAAAATAACACAGGCTTGTTGCATCTTTATTGCACATATTTGAAATATACAGCTATACATTTTACAAACCACCAGATGTCCCTGTGTTTGCTGGGTTTGAAGCTTAGAATATTTTTGGACACAAATAGAAAGAAAGCCCCGAAACGTCGGGCTGCATTCGCCCATCACTGACAGGATTGTCACCGAAATTATAAACTACTGTAGCATTCTTTGGTCATTTTAATGAGAAATGGGGTGGCAGTAGCTAAGTCAGGGAGTTGGGTTGGGAACCGGAGGGTTGCCGGTTCAAGTCCCCATACGGACCAAAGTATGGTGGTGGACTGGTAGCTGGAGAAGTGCCAGTTCACCTCCTGGGCACTGCCAATATGCTCTTAAGCAAGGCACCAAACCCCCAACTGCTCGGGGACCCATCTCTAAATTAGTGCATGTAGAGGTACTGAGCATGTGTGTGTAATTCAGGCATGTGTATAATAATAACAACAGAGTGGATACATTGTAATTTCCCTTGCGGGATTAATAAAAGTATAACTTATTATTATTAATAATAATAAATACATATTTAGATATTTAGTTGTTTTTCTCTGCTATGCCTGTATTCGGCCATTAGGGGGCGATGTGAAGGAAAACTCGCCAAAGTGTTTTTCAGCTTCTTTTCCGGTTCCAACGGAACGAGGTGCTTTCCTTTCCCCGTGCCGTCAGCGGACTACAACGTGTCGCGACAAAATGGCACTTTATAATTTCAAGAAGATTATGGTGGTTCCCACCGCAAAGGTATGTTTTGTTCGTCGTCTTTAGGCTTTTAAACCGGTGTCGTTTTGTCAGTCTTATTATTGAGCGTTAAGAGACAGTGGAAGGTGTAAAAAACATGGTGGGCTTCTGTTGGGAAGGAAAACACGTGCTGAGCTGCTGTAACGTTAACGTAAAGAGACAGCAGCAGCAGGTTTCTAACGAAATAACGTTATGTCACCGTACTCTATGTAGTTACGACTTATGAGTTAGTATAAAAGGAGGTCAAAGAGCTAACTATTGGATCTGGCATTAAGCTATAAATAGGCTTTCTTGTCCAGTTTACATGAGCCAAGATATGTCACGCACCAAACTCCGTTCGAAAGCCTGGACGTTTAAGACACACAATTCTCCTGTCAGCAAGGATCCGCTATCCATCAAGTAGGCCTAGCACATATTAAATCAAGCAAAACTCGTGCTTATCACTGTTGCTCCAACAGTGTCTGTCCATTTAAAAACTGTCGCTAACAGGGAGCTTTGGTCACAAAAGTTAGTCCCTCTCTCCAGAAGAACAACATGTGCTATTTGTATTGCTTGTATGCCGAATTAACAAGAGGACACAGATTGTTTTGGACATAAACACCAAACGTTCTTATAAGGTGACAGCGTTTGCCGACAAGCGATTATATTTTAAACTGACAGATTTCTTAATGAAGTTTGGCAGGACTAAACGCAAGAGATTTTGCTGGGTGGAAATACAGGAAAATATCATGTATTTTGTGGATGAATGTTAAGTAGCGGTTCCGGTGCATGTTACAGTATTGATACATATGAATTACAAATAATATGGCAGTAAATATAACTAGTAATATGCAAAGTAAGTACAAGGTAAGACAATAAAGGCCAAAGACATAACGGATGAGGCAAATAATTAAGCTACGCAAACTTATTTTTAAGGAAAGAAATCTTAAGCTTTCAAGAAAAATAAAATGGTGATGAATGTTTTCTTTGTCTAGTTTCCGATAATGAAAAAAAACAGTGTCTTTCCTTCACTAATAACTTGCGTACGTTTTCCCTCTTTGCAGGAATTCATCGACATCACTTTATCCAAAACACAAAGGAAGACGCCCACAGTGGTACACAAGCATTACCAGATCCACCGCATCCGACATTTTTACATGCGAAAGGTGAAATTCACCCAGCAGAACTACCATGACCGCCTCTCGCAGATCCTCACCGACTTCCCCAAGCTCGACGTAAGTCAAGATGCTTCGAAAAGTCTCTTGTGTGCTTTAAATAACCAGTGTTTCCTTTTGCCTGACATCAACAATGGATTGTTCTCTCCCTGATTGTGCATTGTGTCATATGTGCAATATGTAGGCTGTTGGGGTTGGGCAATATGTTAGTTGTGCAATATCTCATTGTGCAAGGGCTGTGCAACACTTATTGCGGAGAATGCAGCCAACGGGGTTGTTCAGTTCAAAACTGCCACTGAAAGGAGGAGTTAATGTGCTTACTATATAGGTACCTGTCTAATGTGTATGAGAGCATGTTTTGTGTTCCATGAGAGTATGTGTTGAGAGATGCTTATTTTCTGTATTTTGTGTTGTCTTTGTAAAGCTGCGGAACGGACAGAGTCCAAAACAAATTTCAAAGTTTGTCTTATCCTAATCGCTTTGTGAAATTTGATAATGTGTTGTCTCTCTTCAGGACATCCATCCATTCTACGCTGACCTGATGAATGTGTTGTATGACAAAGACCATTATAAGTTGGCCTTGGGACAGATAAACATCGCCAAGAATCTAATTGATAAGTAAGTTAGTCTAAAATGTTATGTTGTGGTTGACTGTAACATTTACTGCGCTGTGTCTTTTTAGTTTATTTTGTTTCAGTTCATGCTTACATTCCCGTTTTTATTCTAAGGAAATGTTAAAATCTGACAGGAAAGAGCTGTTCGCCAGCAGCAGCAGCAGCCATCTTCTATGTTTTCAAGTAGCAGGGAATTCACGCGGAACCGTCGCAACTCTGCCGTCATTATGTTAAGCCCCGCCCACCGACTCTATACACGATGTGATTGGCCTGACCAGAGTTTGGTTTTTCCAGCTCGCAAGCCAACGAAGAGTTGCTAGACGACCCTGGCTGCGTCTAGATTTCTAGGCTAGGACACACCATCATCACCTGCAATTTAACATAACTTAGAAAGGGATGAAAGACAAGCTTGTAACATTTTTTCTTTTCCAACTTCCAGTGTTGCCAAAGACTACGTGCGCCTGATGAAGTATGGAGATTCTCTATACCGGTGTAAACAGCTGAAGAGAGCCGCTCTGGGTCGTATGTGCACCATCCTGAAACGACAGAAGTCGAGTCTGGAGTATCTGGAACAAGGTAATAAAGGGGCTCCGTGGCTGGAAGGCTGTAACAGAGGCCTTCTCAGAAAATAAAAATCAGCTTTTTCCGTAGATTAATCGATCATTTGTTGGCTTCACACGGGTCAAAAGTATCCCATCAAATTCTGCTTTTGCTTTATTCAATCACCTGAGAGGTTTTTAAAGCCTGTTTTTAAAATACTTTTCTGAACATAGTGTTCCTTCACACTTACACAAATGAATTATACACAGCTGCTTTGTCAGGAAATCGAAAATAACGTTTCACAATTTGGCAAACAAACGCAAAACATGCACATCTTGTTTAAAAACATGAAAATAACTTATCTCGTGGCGCCCTGCTAGCTCACCTGGTAGAGCGTGCGCCCCCCCTGAAGGCTCAGTCCTTCAAATCTGACCTGTGACCCTTTGCTGCATGTCTTCCCCCTATCTCTCCCTGTCTGCCTGTATCACTTAAAGGACAAAGTGCCCAAAAAATAATCTTAAAAAAAACAAACTAATCTCCCTGTCGTCACCCGTCCACAGTGCGCCAGCATCTGTCCCGTTTGCCGAGCATCGACCCCAACACGAGGACTCTGCTTCTGTGTGGTTACCCCAACGTCGGCAAGTCCAGTTTCATCAACAAGGTAAACGGCTCCCTGGGAAATACTTTGGTAACGGCTGTGCGTGAGTCGGCGCGGTCCAGACTCGTACACGTCACTGGTTGCGGGATGTTTCAGGTGGACTTCCCCTTGTCAAAGTAAAGTTTAACATTGTGTAAATGGTCTTCCTTTTGTCAGGTGACCAGAGCAGATGTCGATGTCCAGCCATACGCTTTCACCACCAAGTCTCTGTTCGTGGGTCACATGGACTACCGATACCTCCGCTGGCAGGTGAGACGCTGCAGCTCATGAGGTGCATTCACACCAAAAAAAGTGATCCGGCCGGATGTCTATCCCCTTCCTCTTTCTTAGTGTTGACGTTCTAACCTCCGGTGGATTTGTGAGGACTATGGTTAACTGCTCCTCAGATCTCTGCAGGGTAAATCCAGACAGCTAGCTAGACTATCTGTCCAATCTGAGTTTTCTGTTGCATGACTAAAACTACCTTTTGAACGTTCACATGTTCCACCAAAACAAGTTCCTTCCAGAGGCTCTTTTGCAGCGGCACCGTTATTGTGTCTAGCGCCACCCAAGACGATTGTGATTGGTTTAAAGAAATGCCAAAAAACCAGAGCACGTTTTTCTCCCATCCCGGAATGCTGTGTGGACTAGCGGGACCCTCCTTTGCAGCGCTGTGGAGGAAGGTCTAGAAATGCGAGATTATTCTTATGCCGACTCTTCCTGTGTTTGTGTGTAGGTGGTGGACACCCCTGGTATCCTGGACCACCCTCTGGAGGACAGGAACACCATCGAGATGCAGGCCATCACAGCTCTGGCTCACCTGCGAGCGGCGGTCCTTTACGTCATGGACGTATCGGAGCAGTGCGGCCACAACCTGCAGCAGCAGCTGGAGCTCTTCAACAGCATCAAACCCCTGTTCGCCAACAAGGTCAGACTCCTGTAATGTTACAGCGGCTGTGTTCAGCAGCAGGTGGCAGAGACAACGCAGGGTTTGACGAGGGCCCGGCTGGGGCCAGTCTCAGACTGATGGCAGCATTCATCGAGAGCCCAGTGGTTTCTGTGATCACAGAATCATGGACGGAATTGCGAAATTGAGAATTTCAAAAAGCAATACGACAGATTCCATATGGGCCCTACATTAAGTCAGTGCTAAAAGCTAAGTGGAGATTTGAAAATATGACTACGTCTAAGTTTCCAAACGATTCCTAAGCCGATTCTTGAAAAACTGAAATGACATCAAAGAAAGGCTTTTACGTCCGTTTCGGTGAGCCCAGAGGGAAAATATGGCATTTGAAAAGTAGCCTACATTTACAGTAGCTAGCTAACGGTAGACTACAGAGAGAGTGTGATATTTTTACGTCTGGTTCGTTGAGCGACAGAGGGCAAATATTTCAGTTGACACATTAAGTGGAACCAGAATTTGTGTTCTAATCCGGTCCGATTCCTACCGGTTGCGTAGGAACCGGTAGGAATCGGACCGTCGGTTCCATAGTGGAACTGGGTTTCGGTACCCAACCCTATTGGGGGGGGGAAACTTTGGCCCGGTGGGCCGCCAGGCTTGCAACGCACTGGGGTAAACCCTGGAACATGATCACGTGATAACGATGCAAACTCCTTGTCCCCAAATTTCCTCCACTCCATGTCAGATATGACGGAGATGTGAAATATTTCAGACATGTTCTTCTGGATGGAGCGTGTGATTCTTAACATGGGGCAGTAGTGGCTTAGAGGTTAGAGTCGGAGCTGTGATGCTAAAAATAAATCAGCTTGCCCCTCCCTAGTTAACACCATTTTAGTGCCCATGAGCAAAAACCAAACTGAGACCTCTGCTGAATAAAGCTTTTTCTATATATAAAAAAAAAAAGAGATGGTTTTGGATTTAGGTTTATTCCCGGATTCAACACGCGTTGGGTGTTGTATTGTTTAAAGATTTCTGACATGGTCCCACCTTTTTCAGTTTGAAAGCTTCTGACGGAATAATTTTTTTTTAAATAGAACCGTTGTAGTCAATGGAGCAGGTTGCAGGGACAAAGTACATTTGCGTTGTGCTTTTGTGTCAAGTTTATATTTCGTGCAGTGTTGATGCGCAAATTTCCTCCAGTGATCAGCTGCGACCGCGTTGACGCTGCTGACCTTTTCAGAGTCTAAAATGAGGGAAGCGACTATTATGTGTAGCACCACCTATTTCCTAAAGATGCACAAATGAATTTAGCTGTGCCACTGCTGTAAACGGACACTTGACGTAATTACAGAGATATTGGGATTATTTCTGGTTAAAAAGAAAAATATGAATGTTTTCAGTTTTTCCATGAACAAGTTTAAAGTTGGCAATTTTTGACTTAAAGTAAATACTTTGACACCTGGGCAAGGTTCATTCACAGTTCATTTCCAAAGGGGCGTCGCCAACGGACGCCGCTCCAATGCCTCTGGGCGCAATTGGATAGTCCTTCAACCAATCAGACCAACGATCCGGGTGACGTAGCAGCGACAGCGGCATCAACGGGCTGCTGCGCTTCGGTGGCCGTCATGTTGAATGTAAACAAAAAGCTGCTTGCTGTCGCTGTGCTATCGTCATCGTGTAAAGCCCGCCTCAACGGTTGTGATTGGTGCCTCGATTTGGAAAAATTTGGAAATGGGCTTGAATGGGCTCATGGTCAGACTGACTGGCAGAGCAAATTTTCTGGAAGTTTGTCAGGGTTTTCCCAGGCTACAGTTTTCCTGGTTCTTGTACATTTGAAACCTTTCACAAATTAGAACTGGCTCTCAAAACCCAACCATCCATCTAACCACAGAATTTAATTTAAGCAAATGAGGCAAAATCCTCAGTTAGTAGAAAGTCTCTCTCTCTCTCTCTCTCTCTCTCTCTCTCTCTCTCTCTCTCTCTCTCTCTCTCTGAGGATTAATAAAAGATGAAAAGGCATTGGTTTGACAGCGTGAGAGTGCAAGTAATTGAAGTAATGTTAATGTCTCGCTCCCCGCAGCCTCTCATCATCGTGGCCAACAAATGTGATGTGAGGAAGATCAACGAGCTGCCTGAGGAGAACCAGGTGGGTGATTTACAGTTAGGACCCAGTTTGATCTGCCTGAAATGTCTCAAAGGCTCTGATTTAGTCCCAAAATCAGGTGGGTGAGGTGACCTAGGAATACACTTGTAGGGAGTTACTTGTTTGTTTTAGTGAAACCTATATATTAAACTGCAGAAATGGGTTTATCTTTGACTGTTGTCTTTTTGGCTGGCAGAAAATCTTTGCCGATCTCTCTACCGAGGGAATCTCTGTGATCGAGACCAGCACCCTGACCGAGGAGGGAGTCATGCAAGTTAAAAACGAGGTGAGCTGCAGCGAACTTCGGGGGGGGACGCAACGCTGCCAAGCGGACCAATCACAGTTGTTGCGGCGTGTAGTTAGACTTTTTGAGAGGTGCACTTCAGGCTACGGTGTAGGGTCGGTATGTCCACGTACCTACGTATGTACCCACAGCAATTTAACCCAGAACCATAAATTGGCCTTTAGCCCTGGAGGTCAGTGTTGTAGTCGAGTCTCAAGCCCCCAGTGTTCGAGTTCGAGTCGCCATTACCTGAGTTCGAGTCTCGAGTCCCCAGTGTTTGAGTCCAAGTCGAGTCGTCAAGGTTGAGTCTGTGTTGAATTCCAAGACTGCCCACATTTCTCCACTCTGGCACCTTTTTAAAGAGCTGATATACTAATAAAATAGGGTCCACATCAAACCAAAATCACACCACTGTCACGATTGCAAAGGGAGTTTATTTACTGACTTTTTAGCGGTGCTCTTTCCAGATGTAAAATCCATGTAGGCGACTCACGATCCGGGGCGCATCTCTCTGCATTTTCCAAATGTGAACATGTAGTAGGGAGCCCACGAATAATGCACTACAGTTGCATCAATATCCATTCCTTTGTTGCGAGAGTAGTGAAAGTAAGAGCAAGAATGCAGCGTTAAGTGAGTGACGTCAGTGAGTGTGTTGTCAAGCGAGGAGAGCGAGCGGTAGAGCTGTCCGACTTGTGAAGCGTATGTGTGGCTGTGAGGGGAAAAAGAGATCCCAAAGACGATGTAAAGTGAGTTAACAATAAACAAGAAGCTTCTCAAGACATGGTGGCTTCATCTTTTGTTAATGCTGTCGGTGAAGTAAAGGGCGTTAGCCCCGAAAGAACGTCAGCCCTGGATGGAACGTCTCCCCAGCTGCTTCCCGGCCGGTCTTGGAGCCCGAAACAGGAAAAGTGTAACATCTTATATCAAATTTGTATAACCTATTAAGTCAGAAACTCCAAAACCGAGTACTCCATCACTGCTGGCGGTGTTGAGGAATTAGGGCTGCCCGATATGAGGAAAATATGCGATAACGTTGATGAATATCAGGAATACGATAGTATTCTGCTAAAAGACAAAGTGTTACGACAAATTTGTAAAACCAATAAAATGAAATCATTTCCAACATTCTTTTATTTAACAAATTGAACGTTGAATTGAATATAAAAGGCACCACTGAACAATAAGTAACATTTTAAAGTGCCGTTTTCTACTGATAATTTCTTTTAGCTAACGCAAGAAGTGCGAGTGCCTTTCGCGAGGTGTACAGTATATTGCGCCAGTTATCGCGATGATGATGATGATGATGATTAAAAAAAACCATATATTGTGTAGCCCTATTAAGGAACATAGTATTGTTGTTGTTGCTGTGGTTCATGGTCGTTGTCGTGCATGTTTGCCAGGCCTGCGACAGGCTCCTCTCCCATCGGGTCGAAAACAAGATGAAGGGCAAGAAGGTCCACGATGTTCTCAACCGACTCCACCTGGCCATGCCCGCCAAGAGAGACGACAAGGTAAACGCACGGACTCGATCAGAAGCCGACAAACGGCCCCCTCTCGTTCATAGCTGCTGTTGTGTTTTAGCCGTCCCGCTGATATCAGGCCTGTTGTTTCTAGGAGAGGCCTCCGTTCATCCCAGAGGGAGCCTTGACGCGCAAGAAGGCGATGGAGGTGGACGCACCCAAACGCAAACTGGTACGTCCCGTGTTTCAGGGTGTCCGCGGGGTCTAAAATAAAAGTCTAAAATTTCCAAATTAAAATTTTAGGCCTGGAAAAAGTCCTAAATCTCAAAGTATTGTGTTCTAGATCTTAAATAATTTTACACGGGTCTTCATTTTCCTACGTCCAAGTAACGCCTCTAATGCCCAACTTTTTTTTCATTCCTTTTGTGTTCTTTCTTTCGTCCAAATATAATTCGATGTATATGTACAGATTATTTCTCCCTGTCGCTTTTATTCAATTTGTAATACATTTATTTACTCTGCAAGTACTTTTGTGACTCTGCATGTCGTGATATGTGTCTTAAATTTCATTCATAAAGGTCTGAAAGTCTTAAATTTGGCTTGTTGAAAGCTGCAGAAACCCTGGGTTAGCTTCAGGCATGAGGTCACAGAGACAACGGGGCTTTCATTGAAATAAAACGCCTCTCTGTAATGCTGTATCCTAAAACATTTTATTAATTTCGCAGGAGAGGGATCTGGAGATTGAGCTCGGCGATGACTATATCCTGGACCTACAGAGTAAGAAGAGTTTTCATTTCCCCCCCCACTGTGAATTTGTAGAAAGTAAATGCTTCAATCTGCAATGCTGATCTTTTTTCTTTTTTTAAAGAATACTGGGATCTGATGAACGAAGACGAGAAGCACGATAGGGTCCCTGAGGTGTGGGAGGGCCACAACATCGCCGATTACATTGATCCTGAAATCATGACGGTGAGTCGCCGCAGAGAGATTGGCATGGTTTTATTTCAGTTAGCCTGGTAGCTGCTTTGATTTGCATTGAGAGATGATTTTATGGAAAGTACCCCATGCCAATCTCTAGGTATGGTGAAGGGGATGTGATGATGGGGGGGACCAAGGGAACTTTATCAGGATGCATAGTATCCTGGATCCATGAAATAACTGGCCTTTAGAAATAAACATCTGCCTGCCTCTATGGGAATTTAACATAGGGGTGTACTTACTTATGCCCCCTGTATTTTAAAGGAAGAACATTTATTTATTCACGATACATTATTCATTCACAAAGAAAGTTGGTGTCCTTGAAGGTTGGATTTTTCCTTATTTTTTTTAATTAAGGCATTAAGATCAGGATTTTTTTATTCCTCTTTTTAGCCAACTTTAGCATGGGTGTATTCACTTATGCTGAGCACTATAGGTAAGGTAGCCGAGCAGGATTGACTGTGCTTTCCACATGTTTGTTGAACATTAAAACCTTAAGTATAAATAATATCCATTCATTGTCATCCATCCCGCCTAGTTTAATATGCAACTCAATTGTATATGTAGTAAGGGGTCCCTACTCTGTCTCTCTTCAGCTAAGGGGTCCTTGGCCTATAAAACGTTGAAGTCCCCTGTTTTTAAATGATCTGTTTTGTCAATTGGCCAGGACACTGAGGCTTACCTGGTTATATAATAAGATTAAATGAAAACTAAAGCGATCTAGATTCCTGGATTATTCTAGAGGAGCAAAGAATATATAGAAATGCATTTGTATGTATTTTTCCGTCTTCTAAACATCTTGATTCCCCCTCTCTCTCTCAGAAACTGGAGCTCCTGGAGAAGGAGGAGGAGCTGAAGGAGAAGGCCGGCGAGTACGACTCCGATGACGAGAGTGAGGATGAAGAGATGCAGGAGATCCGCATCCTGGCCAAACAGATCCGCGACAAGAAGCAGCTCATGGTCAGGAAGTCCAAGGATAAGGACGTGCATGGGCCACGCATGCCCAGGACCGCTACCAAGGTGAGGATACGGTTAATATACATCGGCCTGACTAGTAAATGCATTCTCTAGTTTATATACGTGTTGGTATCATTTCATAATTCTCACTGTAGGAAGGCGGAGAGATATTTGAACATATTTGTTAATTTCCCCTCGTACTCTTAAGATTCCAGGTGTTCAGAGGTGTCTCCTTCCTAAATATAAGATGCGTTGTGCGTAAGACCTTCAAACCTCAGCGATTGTTTGTAGTGCTTTTCATTTTATTTTTATAACATTTAAAGCAAAACTGAGCATTAGTTGATGTGTAGTTGATTTAAAAATCCTGACAAATTTTGGCGCAACACCAGAGAAAGGAAAAAGTATCTATTTTATAAGTTTTCAAAGAGGTGTCTCCATTTTCATTCAACCCCTCAGCTGCGCAGTGATCGTGCTTTTGTTTTATAAAATGACGTGAGCCTTTCTAACATTTGTCTACAATCCACCTCTAACTCTGTCTGTCTGTCATACAGGTTGAAAGAAAGAACCTAGAGAAGGAGATGGGTGACCTCGGTCTGGACATGGATGACAAGGACGATGTAAGTTCTTCCTTTAGATCAGAAACCACGACTCTATGATATGATTGCGTTAAAGGTCCCATGGCATGAAAATGTCACTTTATGAGGTTTTTTAACATTAATATGAGTTCCCCCAGCCTGCCTATGGTCCCCCAGTGGCTAGAAATGGCGATAGGTGTAAACCAAGCCCTGGGATGTCCCTTTATGATGTCATAAGGGGAAAGGTTACGTCCCCTTTCTCTGCTTTGCCCACCCAGAGAATTTGGCCCCCCCATGAGAGAGAGACGACATGGCTTGCAAACCAGCGAAGCATGGCAGTTGGTCAAGGCCACTAAGGCCTATATAAAAGAGACTTCAGATACAGTATTAGGGGACCACTAAGGCCTATATAAAAGAGACTTCAGATACAGTATTAGGGGATCACTAAGGTCTATATAAAAGAGACTTCAGATACAGTATTAGGGGACCACTAAGGCCTATATAAAAGAGACTTCAGATACAGTATTAGGGGATCACTAAGGTCTCTATAAAAGAGACTTCAGATACAGTATTAGGGGACCACTAAGGTCTATATAAAAGAGACTTCAGATACAGTATTAGGGGACCACTAAGGCCTATATAAAAGAGACTTCAGATACAGTATTAGGGGACCACTAAGGTCTATATAAAAGAGACTTCAGATACAGTATTAGGGGACCACTAAGGTCTATATAAAAGAGACTTCAGATACAGTATTAGGGGACCACTAATGCCTATATAAAAGAGACTTCAGATACAGTATTAGGGGACCACTAAGGCCTATATAAAAGAGACTTCAGATACAGTATTAGGGGACCACTAAGGCCTATATAAAAGCATCCAAAAAGCAGCATGTCATAGGACCTTTAATGTTGTGGACTGTGTCCTGTTTCATAATTTGTTTAAAAATGTTTCAAATTACAGCTTTTGTGTGTGTGTAGAATTTTAAACTAAGTACTCATCAGTACAGTTGTGACTACAGTGTTAGTGGGCATTATGATTCTGCAGTGGCAGTGCCCAGGGCTCCTGTCCTGTTGCACTTCAAAATCCTGAAATAGTGAATTTGAGAGAAATATGTAGAATTTGAAGTTACAAGATATCCCCTAAACCTCTGTTACCTCTCTTAGAACAGGAATAGATCTTTGTCATTGTTTTCAACAGCCAAACACAGTTTAGCAGCTGTCAATATGACTTCCAGACAAACAGAAAAAGAACATTGAAATAGTAAAATATAACAATCAAGATCAATAAACACGATGAGGCGGCACTATATACACCCCTGAACATGATCCTGTGATTTTCAGTTTTTAAGTAGTTATTTCACCAGGATTTTCTAACTTCATCAGATTATATTTAAATCACATGGCCTTTTCATTTCTAATTTTGCACAATGCCATTTTTTTTTTTTTTGCAGACTTCATATCTTAACATGAAAGCATTGAGTCCTACGCCAAATAAGCCCTTGAAGTAGTCCCTGTGAATGCCTGAATCCTGCTACAGAAGTAGTTCTCCCCAACACAGAAACGGTGATTTTCATGACTCATTCCTCCTGTGTTTTCAGAGCCACTACGCACAACAGGCCCGGCGGTCCCGAAGCGTCGCCAGGAAACGCAAGCGCGAAGTTTCCGTCACGCCGCTCTCCAAAACCCGCAGCCAGAGCGCCTCCCGTCCACCGCGAGACCAGTCTGGTTTACGTGATCCAAAGGTACGTAACGGTGTCTTCACGGATGAGGTCTAGAAGTTTGTGGAGATTTCTTGGGAAGACAACTTATTTCTTTTTTTTTATTTTTTTTATTATTATTTCCATCAAGAAGTAATACATATACCAGCATACTGTGTCATTTCATACTCCAATCAGAGTACAGCTCCTACTAACAGTATTCCTCTACTCCACATGATCTTAAACCACACTCATGCATGCTCATGCTCATACTTTTACACACACACCTCCCCAACCATACACTCTCCATGCTTCCACTCATCCACATATACCATTCATTCCCACTCATCCACATATCTTTCACATTTTTGACGCACAAACCCAAACACACGCCAACACACAGTTTAACACACAAACCCAACCACACACACACACACTAATGAAATATTATTTAAGTATAGAAGGCGGGGTGCACAGACATTCACAAGGTGCATTAGATAAATCCCTTGTTCTAAAAGTGAACGTGGAGAGAACTCACGTCAGCGTTTTTGTTTGTTCCTCAGATGGCGAGGAAGGCAAAGAACATGATGAAGAACTCCCAGAGGGACATGAACCGCCAAGGCAAGAAGGGAGAGGCAGACCGACACGTGTTTGACCTCAAACCCAAACACCTCCTGGCCGGGAAGAGGAAGTCCGGCACCCACGATCGCAGATAAAACAGCTATTTCTGGACTGTTGAGACCTGGCCACTCTTTTTGGGAAAGAGAGGCTTCTGTGTGGAGAAGTAAAAAGAACATGAAATATTTTTCCTTTTTTAAGCAAGGAAACTCATGTAGTATTTTTGTGACATGGGAGCGTCATCTTTGACGATGTTGGCGCCATAGAAAACTGTAAAGCTGCTGGGGAAATGCACCAACCCATGTAACTCATTAGTAATTATAACGGTGTGTCTTTTAATTGTCAGCCTTCACACTTTTGCTCACAAAAGATCTCATAAAACGGAACTATATGGAAAAGCAGCGACTCAGAAACCAGTTGTGTAATAACAATAATAATGTCTTATTTTGTTAATGCAGTTGCCATGATCAAAAATGTACACCCTGATTAACAGAAAAAAACATGTCAAATATTGTTGAGTTGTTAAACTCATATGCATATGATTTCACAAGTTTTTTTTCCTCTTGGCAACAGCAGTTGAACAGTGAACCTGTATGCCTTACAGCTTGTATGTGGCTCAGGAAATGCTGGGTTTATTTTGGATGAAGTGATGATGATGATCCTTCCTTTACAATTCTCCCTTTATACATGTTCACTAACAAGGGAGAGATTAATAAATATATACATGAACTAAACTGCTGTCTGTCAGGTTGTTTTACACACATTCCTCTATTCCACATGCTTTTATTTTGAAAAATCGAAATTGTGCCCCGAATTTATTTTTTTGTGTGGTTTTAATTTCATTGTCTCTACCTGTAGTGTGTTAGACATTTTGTTTATAATAATAATGTTACTATTGTCGTCGGCGTTCCATTCTTTGGCACGGAAATAGCGACCAGATCAAACTGTATTTGGATTTTAGCCATTAAAGCCATTACTTGCTTCTATCTCACACACGTTGGAAAATACGAGGTAACATCTACAGCCGTCAACAGCAACTATTTTATTCGGCATATATTTTATTCAGTAAGAACCGTCTACAATAACGATATAATTACAAACTGTAAATGGTTGTAGGATTGTGTCAGATAAAGACTGCCTACGACGTACTTAAAAGTGCGTCTGTTAATTATCTTACTATTTTGATTTTATTTTCTAGTGGGAATTCCTTTGGAAGGGTTTTTATTATGCCGAATTAACAGTAATGTGCAGTTTATTTTTAAAAACCTATAATAGTTGATATGTTAAGGTGCTGGCGTGTGGTAACACCCAAGAAGACCATAAACTAACCCCTTTCAGAATAGAGTATGTTGGGCTTTTCACGTTCTACAATTAGATTTTATTGTGAAAAACCCCGGGCCGGAATTGGCTTCGTTATCTTTTTTTCACGTAACGGAGGTCGTCAACTGTCAACACGGATTCTGGACACACAAAAAAACTGCGCTGCATTCTCACACATTGACGAACATGTTGGAAACTGCGACATTTATCACAGTATCCCGGAATAAAACTTTGTGTATGTAGACTTTCTGGTAAGTTGTTTTTTTCTATGTTTGGGAAGGTTGTTTTACCCGTTAGCCCATTAGCATGTTTGGCACCATCATCAGCTAAAGGGGATAACGGTAGCTTTGCTTAGCTTAACGCTATGTTGAGCATCGCGCTGTAACGAGGCTTACAAATGTCTAGACGTGCTAATGTTAACGTTCACGTACAGCCAGGGAATTGTATTCATTATTTCGTATTTTCCTCCGAATGCACCGCAACATAATGTATCTTAAATGTCTTTTTCATTGCCCTCAACAAGAGGAACTATAACTACCAGCCAAGGTATCTGACAGCTAAACAAGGCAGCTTGGATGACAGAAACGTCTTGTCTTCATTTGTTAAAAGGCTCGCCGGTGACTCATGTGTCCAGAGACCTTCTTATGTGGCAAAGGGCAAATAATTGTGACTGCTGGAGCCCGGCTTATGTTATGTTAGGTCATTACTGTGATATGAGCGTCCATGACAATGACATTGTCTCATCCTGATACCCAGTTGAGTTGAGTCCTAGGGCTGTGCAATGAATCGATTTTTGACCAATATTGACCAAAATAATCGTGATTATGATTCTTTCAATAATCGAGCACCCATTTTGAATCCTGTGTGTCACTACAAGTAGGCCTATGCCTTTTAAAGAAATTCAAGTTAGGAAAAGAAAATATGAGACTTGCATTATTTTCTTTGCCGTTATTTATGACATACATTTAAGGTAATGGATCATGACAACACTTACAATCTACAGGCTTTGAGATTGCATTAGTTATTTAGCAGTTTGTATGATAATGTGTGAAAGAAAGATAATCATTAGTTAGTTACATCTTTACGTTGCAAATATTTTGATTGGATTGTTAGTTGGTTAAAACAAGCTATTTTAGGATGTTACCGTGGGCTTTGGAAACTTTGGTATGAGCATTTTTCACATTTTTGTGACTTTTTCAGCTAAATTCATCAACTAAATTGATGAATGTAATCATTTAAAATATACCCGACAGATTCACTGTAAATTATAATTTGTTGCAGTCCATTTTAAACAGTGTAAATGCTTGTTTAAAACGATAGTTGTAGCTTCCGTTAACTTTACAGTCCAATGTGTTGAACATTAACTAGACTTGTTGAAGTAATTTTGTTGCCCCATAGCTGAACATTTCAGCTTTCTCCAGCAAAATATAGGAAGAAACGGTTCTGTTATTGTTGCACACTTCTCAGTTTCTATTCCAGTTATCTCTCATGTTTCACCTTAAGGTACCCACTGTGGGTGTAATGAGCGCGTACGCACAGCAACACTCTGTCTCACACTTGTTCATTTTGTCATTTCACACATTCACACGAGGAAGCTGCTAAATACAACACGCTGCCAAGTGTAGTTGTTGGGTGAGGGACTCGCACCCAGATTATTTCCCACCAGGATTTTGTTGTCTTGATTCCAGTTTCACCTTCTTTCCTTTTGATGTTGTACTTTCAGACTGTGATTACATCAGGTTTGGAAGGAGGGATGCCTGTGGAGAGTGGGAGCAGCGCTGCCGCCCGCCAGGCCAAGCAGAAGAGGAAGTCCCACAGCTTGTCCATCCGCCGGACCAACAGCACCGAGCAGGAGCGCTCCGGCCTGCAGAGAGACATGCTGGAGGGACAGGTGACGACTCGCTCATTTACTTGGGAACCAGCAATTATTAGCCTGGCCGATTATCCAAGCCGATATTTGGCAATTTGCAGATAATCTGTATCTGTGTTTTATTTTACCGATCACAGATAAAGGTAATTATTAAAAAGTGTGCTTTAAGCAGTCTACAACACTTGCAATAAGCTATTAGCATGTCTAGATTTCAGGAAGCTATTTTTGTATTTATTTCTTTGACTGTGTATTATGTTTAGTGTTATATTTTTATTACGTAGTTGCCTGAAGCATTTAAACAAACTTTTGTGTTGGAGTTTGTAACATTCCAAAATGTACATTTTTACCTAAATGCATATCGGTTCCAAATATCCCTTAACGGTTTCATTTACTACAAATAATCGGTATCGATATCGGCCCTGAAAAAACAGTAACGGTCGGCCCCCTATCATTCACACACACAAATACACAAAATCACCAGGAAAAAGTGTTAAGCAAGTATTTAAATAGTCATAACTTCTAGGCAAGAAAACCACTAGATATACCAAGCTGAACTTCCTGCTGCTCATCTGGAAGTGTCAGACTCCTCCTGTCTGTCATCATTAGCTTGCTAACTGTTGTGCTGTTGCTGCTAGCCCCCGTAGGCACTTTTGTTGTAAGCCTAAGCCAATTAGGTTTTGATGCACCCATTTAGAGGGGACATAATGGTTTATAATATTGTTGCCGACTTAAGCGTGCCACAATTACAGCATGATTGCTGTAAAGTTATTTTAACTCAGTGGTTAAAACAGATGGATTCAGAACAGGCAACGGGATTTGCACTTTGCTCAGGGGGATTGCTTAGATCAGCGGTGCTTGTTCCTGGTTCTTATGCTGCGTTCGAGGCAACCCGTAACTCGTGTTTTCACAACCTTCTCCCCGTGAAAGTGCCCTGGAACGACAGTCAAACCCGTAACTTGCTCCCCGTGAACTCGTACCAGATCGTTGTACTCCCAGTTACAGTTTTTGACGTCACACACACATAAACAACAATGGCGACCCCTGTTGATGCTGTACAGACGCCTGTGATTAACGGTGAGAAATAGAAATAAGTATGCATAAATAGGCAACGTAAAGTAATTCTGCACATTGTAATCAAAACAATACACATACGAGTGTGTGCTACTACAGGTTATGTTTATTAAATGAAGCCCAAAATATGTCGCCGACTAGAAATCGCTAGTATCAGCTAGCGCTAGCTAACGTCAACGTTAGGTAGCCGCTAGCTAACGTTAACGTTAGGTAGCCTAACCTGAACCCTGCCAGTGTTTAGCTAGCCAGCTTTGACGGTGTTGCCTGGAACGCTACCAAGTCGTGAGTCGTGACTTGAAGTCGTAACTTACGGGCTAAAAATTGTGTCTGGAACGCGGCATCAGGAACGAGAGACCTGCTGGGTTTCAATCTGGCCAATAAGGAACTGAATTATTCCAGGGATGCTGGGTAAACACGATGGAAAAAAAAAAAAGGAGTGAGAGACACTGAATCAAGGATTGGCTACATTCCTCTTAGATGTAAACTAAAGTATCCATCATATCTTTATTCTGTGCTTAAGCTCGGTGAATTTTCACCTGCCAATCTGTACGGCCTGAACACAACTGAGGTTCTAACGGCGCCCCCATAGTTCCTCCAGAGCCATCATTATTATTATTATTATTATTATTATTATTATTATTATTATTATAAGATAAACCAAAAGAGAGGTCGCATGGTTTGCTGTGTCATGCTAACTGGAGATCAAGTATACATGAAATCATAGTTAAAGTGCTCATATTCAGCTTTTTGGCTTTTTCCCTTTCCGTTATCGTGTTATATATCTTTTTTGTGCATGTTATAGGTTTACAAAGTGAAAAAGCCCAAAGTCCCCCCCAAAGGGACTTACCATCTCCAACAGAAAACACTGTTCACAAACTGCTCCAAACAGCTCTATTGTAGTCCAGCCTTTACTTCAGAGACAAACGTGGTCACTTTGGAACACACGTTATAATGCTCGCCTAGCTGCTAGCATGGCACGCCCTCATACTCTGCTTCTGACTGGCTAGTAGTCCTTACCTAGGTACTGTCAGGGCACGCCCTCATACTCTGCTTCTGACTGGCTAGTAGTCCTTACCTAGGTACTGTCAGGGCACGCCCTCATACTCTGCTTCTGACTGGCTAGTAGTCCTTACCTAGTTACTGTCAGGGCACGCCTTCATACTCTGCTTCTGACTGGCTAGTAGTCCTTACCTAGTTACTGTCAGGGCACGCCCTCATACTCTGCTTCTGACTGGCTAGTAGTCCTTACCTAGTTACTGTCAGGGCACGCCCTCATACTCTGCTTCTGACTGGCTAGTAGTCCTTACCTAGTTACTGTCAGGGCACGACCTCATACTCTGCTTCTGACTGGCTAGTAGTCCTTACCTAGGTACTGCACATGTGCGACTCCCAACAAAAAAGGTATAGAAGTGTGATGCCTCACTCTGTAGCTAAAACAGAGAGCTCAACACACAGGGTGAAAAGAGGAGCTGCAGCAATGTGCAGTACAACAAATATATGGTGTTTTTTGAAAATTAAACCATGTAAACCTATTCCGGTACAACCTCTAAATACAATTATGAACCTGAAAATGAGCATAATATGAGCACCTAACAGTTAACATAAACACAATTTTACTTTGCCATAGTCGCTTTATTTGGACTCAAACTCATAACTTTTATTGCAGTCAGTTTTCTGATGCACTTTTGATGTTTTCTTTACATTTTGCTGTGCTGTGCCCTAACCTGGAAGAAAGTTTCGTCTCAGCGCTTAATGGTTAAAACAACAATTAAACTTGAATTTGCACAAATGCTAACAGGACTGTGGGTTAAGGGAAGCTGTATTACTGTCTGTAGAGTCCAAATCTAGTTCCTAATAACGGTTTCAACAGCTCTATTTGATTAATAAACGTGCCAAAACTAGGTGAATTACAGCTTTTCCATTAATTTGGGGTCTGCATCACATAACCTGATATAGATTAACATACATTTTTTCCTGGGTATAACTGCAGTGAGAGAACTTGGACATTAAACCTCAGTCTATGGACCTTTTTCACAGCAGACATGTTGACTTGTCATAGTAGGAAAAGCACAGCTGAGATTGATAACCTTAATGATGGCTCACTTCCATCAAGTGTCCCAGTAAGCTATTTCAGTGAGTCAGCATGCACCATACCAGGGCCTCTCCTAAGTGGAATGCAGCCATCATTAATGGTTTGGAATACACCTGTGCTTTTCCTACTATGACATGTCAACATGTCTGCCGTGAAAAAGGTCTCCTGATACGACTAGCGATGGCTGAACTCTTTTTAACTGCTTCGTCTGACAGAGGCATCGTTAGTGTTATTAGTAGCACCTGTGCTTCTCCTGCTATGAAAAAGTCAAACTGTTGGCTGTGAAAAAGGCATACAACCATATGAAGAAATGAGACCAATTACCTTTTGTACTGATTTCCCCACCGGTACACTTACACGAGGTAAAACCTTCTGTGAGAGCAAAAATAAGATCGTGGATTAAATGATTAACTCTTACTTTTCTAGATATGTTTATGTACCATGCTACTATTAATCATGAAGATTCCTCTTGATGTTTAGAGGAGGTTACTCCTTTTTACATTTAACACCCTAAATGAAAGAAAAAGGGTTTATTATTGCTATCTTGAATTTATGATCTACAGTTGAACATAAATAATCACGTACACCCAGTAACCATAAAGTTATTCTGGATCTTGCCCACTTGCAAGGAGCTGTGTCTAACCCAACATGGTGCAAGCAGTGTAATCCCTTCCTCATGACCTTTTTTTTTTTTTTTCACTCTGGTCCTTTTTGGTCCCAGTCCTCTGATAATCTGGAATCCCTCATGAGAATGGAGGTAAGTCTTAGGTGTTTCAGACAGTAGTGTGACTCCTCAAATAGTTTTTTTTAGAGCTAGCTTTAAAGCTGTAGTTTAGGTTTGATTAGAGCTCAGAGTTGGTGTTGTGTGGCGGTTCTGAAATTGATTTCTTTGTTTTGAATCACTATATACTTTTTCTTTTTAACTATGATGTTCTTCATATTCCAGCAACAGTTAAGGCTCAGACATACTAGCTTTTTAACCGTGCATACGCGTCGACTTGCCTGCGTTCTTTGCGTGTACCTAGAAGATTAAACGTGTATCCACTGGGGCGGCCTCTAGCTCACCCAGTAAGCGTGTTGGCTGAGGCCTGCAGCGGCGTGGGTTCGAATCCGACCTGCTGCCCTTTGCTGCATGTCATCCCCTATCTCTCTCCCCCTTTCATGTCTATCCACTGTCACTCATAATAAAGGGAAAAAGCCCCCAAAAAATAATCTTTAAGTATATCCACTAGGGGGCAGATCAGGGCCATATCGTCCCCGGCCAACACCGGAAGATATTCCTCGGCTGGAGTGTGGAACAGCTGCTGACCTGCCTGGCAGATGATATGCTGGAGAAGAGTAGACTCGGCTGTATTTTGTAGAGTTGCCATCCACACCGTCCAAACAAATCAGGGCTTGTAACCCAAGATTACATGACTCATGACTAGGATCACCGACCAAATTTCCTACATAGTATCGAGTATTGAAGAAATGCCTCGTCTTATGTTTTGCTGCTGTAGCACCGAAACTTCCCATTTTGGGATCAATAAAAGTCTATTGATCTAAAGGAGCTGGAAAAAAAAGATTTGTACCGTAAACCGAGAAGTATCAAAGTCTCGGTATCGGCACCGGTATAGAAGATGTTTTAACCATACCCAGCCCTGCTAATGACTCCGAATTCTCTTGTTTCATTGGACAGTTTAGTAACCTAGTCTTTCTGATTTTAGATGGTGGGAGAAAGTAGATTTAACTGTTCTGTAAGTTTAACATCGTGAGACATGTGTCTGAACGGTTTGCTGTCTTTCCAGATGTGAGACGGGCTCAAGACACATGCAGACGTATGCAAGGCTTTATGCAACATGCATATGCACATTCCCTGTGTTTTCTGTTTTCTGTGTGCACTGTGGCACAAACCTTTTCTGCTGCCAACATCAGCCTGTGAATGCTAACGGCACACTTGACTGGTTTCTATAGAAAATGTAGCTGCGAGCAGCAATTCAGCCCAAGCCAAGAGTGCGTTATGCAGAGTACACTGCACTCAGGTACAAAGACACGCTGAGCCGTTTCATTATGATTGGACAAAGCGTTGAGGAGATGTGGCCTGGAGTGGGAATTTCTGTAAAACAGGCTCACAAACAAGAGAATGTCTTTGGAGTTTTAATGTCACGTTTGCAAACGAGGGCTGCTCGATTATTAAAAATATATTATGTTGGTCAGTATTAAAATCACGATTATTTAACACGATTACTCGTTGACTTTTGGAAATATGTTGCCTTTATTGAACAGGGAAACGGTTAAACAAATCAACAGTGAAAACACCTTGAAATGTGAAATTTCCTTTAATACTTTTCCAGTTGAAGTTTTTGAATTGCTCTTAGAATAAAAAATATATATTGTATATGTTGGCTAAGTGAGTTTACCCTTGGGGAGGGGCCAACGTGTGCGTGTCATTCAGATCACAAGACAAAATAAGGTACTTGCAAATCGCAATGTGCAGAATAATTGTTTTTCTCAATAATAGTTTTTGTGATCGTTGGGAGCCAAAATCGCAATAAAAATTTGATTCATTGCATTGGTTTATATTCAGTTTATCAAAAACGCCTCCCAAGAGGGGAGAGTGTAACTTATTGTGTCTTAATCAGACAACCTGTAGCTGCTATATTTGTTTTGATACATTGGATACACAAGCTCCGTCTTTGGCTTTAAGGGTGTCTGCTTGCCGTGTTTTGTTGTTTGCCAACAACTAAACGCGGACAATCGGCTCATAAAAGCATAGTTATGTTTTCTAATAGTGCTTTTCCGTTACATGGCCCACTTCTTGTTTGTGTCTGTGCTGTTGACTCTGACACAATAAATGATTTTATGAACTGCAGATGTGTAAAAACTACTCGCTACTGTAATAGCTTACTACTCCGATTTATTGCATTGTAACTCATAAGTAGGCTTTATAGTTTTTTGTTTTAAAGAATTGGTGTCGATCAGTGTTATTTTTAATGGGTTTAAACTAGGGCTGTCAGCATTAACGCGTTAATCGCGATGTGATTAAGGGCCGAGCATAATGCGCTAATTTTTTTTTTATCGTATTAATCGCATGCCGTGAATTTATTTTCACTTCACTCGGCTTTGCGTCATGCCTAACAGGCTACTATTTTGCCGTACTTCCTCGTAACACATCCTGCTGCTGCAGGAATAGCAACGCAGATTTCGGTGCCTCATTCTGGTGCCACTGATATGCCTGCACTTCTCTCTGATGCTCTGAAACAGACGTTACAGGAAACGGAAACATTGCTGCCAATGACGCTAGTTAACACTATACTCGACAGCAGCTAACGTTAGCCTACCGCTAGCTAGTAGCTGGATTAAACGCGGTTACAATGCTGACAGCTAACGCTAAACGGTGTAAAGGTTGTCTGTATTTCACTGTAGAGGATTCCGACACCGGGATGTAACATGTTTTTAGTTGTTTATTTCATTTAAGTTTTATTTATTTATGTACTTATTTTTCTCTTTATTTGTGTCACTATCAGTTCTATTTAATTCATTTATTTTGTGTTTGTAGCTTCCATTCTCAACCTTTTGGTCAATGTGATTCGTGGGTAAATAAATGTCTGTATGTAGAGTTAAGTTGAATTCCTGAAACTGTTGTTTTTCAGCTTGATGAGGGGGAATGCTGTTCTACTGTATGTTAATACTAATAAATAAACAAGGGAGAAAAAAAGAGAAATTACCATTCATTTAACCATGTATTGAGTATCTCATTTTAATTTGTTTTGAGGCACAAAATCAGCAACTTATTGTCGTTCACTCCTTGTTTATATAAATAAAGTAATGGACTATGGTCATCACAGGAGGACTTACTATACTGTAAACTAGTATTGAGTGCCTTGCTGCATGCACACGGACAAAAAATCAGTTCATACTGAGCGTCTTTTAAAAAGATGGGTATGTCAGCTATTATATGCTTTTAATTTAGAGTATCTGCTTTTCATTGAACATTTCCTGCTCACTGTTGAGTTTACATCTCTGATCCTGAGATAATATATATGATGATGATGATATAATGATATGGTACATATGATACCACAAGCAATAGGTGAGTTTTGAATACTTAAATGTGCCTGGTAACAATAAGTTCAATGGGATCTTGTCCATAATGTGTTTTTTAACTGAAACATTGCACGGTGGTACATTGGAATTAATGTTACGTGTTTGCTTGTTCAAGCCAACAGGCCACAGTTTAAAGCCTGCTTGTAGGCTGTCCAAAAACACATTCTGCTGGTTGTAAGGCTGTGCTTCGTAACCCTTTTTATTGATTATTTCCTGTTGGAGCCTGAAACACAAGTTCACTCTTATTTCCTTCCTCAAGGTTTTTTTTGTGTGATAAGAGTATTTTCGTCTGGGTTTTTGTTGCAGTGGTACGTTTTGTATTGGTGGTGCCAAATAATAAACTTGTTTTGTGTGAAGGCTTACAAATACTTCAGTCTCATCTCTATAATATCTTATCTTACTGCATAGTTTTATTTTGGACATTGAGTTATTTTTTTCTGACCTTTTAGTGATTTGAATTTATCCATATTTAATTTTTTTTTAACACCCAGTATTTGAGCACCAGCCTCACACACACTTCCAGCTTCTCTCCTCAGTGATGAGCCAATGTTTCCAGGTTGTTTCATGTGCTCCCTTTGTCTCCCTGCAGGACTCCAAACTGCCTCTGTCTCTGAGGAGCAATCTGCTGGACCTGTTCAGTCAGATTGAGAGGGAGTTTGAAAACCTCTACATAGAAAACCTGGAATGTAAGTCAATAAGCATTTTTAAATTAAATATGCTAAAGCGGTCTCCTGCATTTATGTGTGCAGCTAGACGGGAACAAACTCCCGCTAAGTGCTTTTGCTGAAGGGCAATTTGACTGTAATTGTTGAAGAGAAGCATTTGTTTTTAACCACATTTCCGCATCTAGTCAAACACGGCTTCTGTTTTTCTAACCTTGGAGCTGCAAAAATCAATTAGGCAAGACAAATTTATTTATAGAACACTTTCTCATACACAGAGGTCATTCAAAGTACTTTATAGGCAGAAACAACAACAAATATACAATTGAGATACATGAGAAGACAAACATATTATAAAGGCGTAACATAGTTTAAAAACAAAGTAATTAAAATACCATCAAGCAAGACTAATCATGCTACCTGTTCTTGTGACAAATAATGTAGCATTTGACTGAGAAATGTTTTACGTCATTAAAGAGCAAGAATACATTCACAAAAGATAATAAAAGTAGACGAGTCTCTTAAATTAAACAATTCTTTGGAAAAAGTCATTCTCACATTGATTCTTTTTGCTATTAAAACAACGGCTAAGAATGGCATTCAGTTTTACATTTGCAGTAATTAGTAAAGTAACAACATTGCTATAAACCAAATGATGAATTCAATTACAAGCACAAGTATTTTTTTGGTGTCACTGCTTATTTTTGGTCTGATCCTTTAGAGATTTTGAGCAGGATAATTTCAGGATCTCCCATGATGTCTGCTCGTGGAACAAGTATCTTATACTAGACTTGTTAGCCAGCTACCTAACACAAACACAGCGTGTTTATTTTCTGACCTGAGCCTCTCTGATAGGCTTTTATAAACACAAAGCTCCTATAATTCCCAAGTAACCTGGTCTGAACATGGCGCCGTCGATGGCAGTGAAACGCGTGCTGTGTTGCGGTTCAGAGTGCAGTTGGTCTTATTGCTGTCAGACTTTTAACATGTGACCTGTTTGACTCTCAGTACGCCGAGAAATCGAAACGCTGAATGACCGTTTGGCTGCCGAAGGGCAGACTTTCGAAGGGGCAGATTTAGCCAAAGGAGCACTGAAAACAAAAGGTGGGACACATTTCACTCTCCTTTCACATCAGGTTTATGTGCATTTCAGATGGCATGTATATAGTGAAATGTCTACATGATTACTTTTTTTTTTTTACTTTTTCATTTTTTTTATTATCAATTATATTATTTCTGACAATCCACAGCGAGCCATAGCACCAGCCAGCTGTCACAAAAACTAAAGACGACCTACAAGGCTTCCACAAGCAAGGTAAACACCGTTTTATTTAAAAAACATTTTGCCATTGTAAAAAAAATGGAATAAGATTTGTTGAGAAAGTATCCAGAAATTGTTTAATCATTGTTGTACATATTATAGATTTAAAGTCTGTTTGCATAGGTGTGTGTTTATATTTATCATATGGTTTCATCACAGGGTACCCACGGGGTCTTAAAAGAAAAACTTTCGAAAAATAAGGCCTTAAGTCTTAAATTTCTTTAGAAAGTCTTAATCATTCACAAAGGTCTTACATTTGTATTGTCTTTTCATAAGATTAACTCCATTGTTTTATCACAAAGCATGTATGTATCGAGTACTAAAATAAAATGTTGTATTAAGTTCAAGTCCTATTTTCATAGCCTAAAACCCTTTCTGATATTCCATAATATCCTACATACTTTTGCCAGTATGTTCATGAAGTTGGTATTAAATTTCATTCTAAATGATATTAAAAAGGTCTTAAATAGTCTTAAATGTAACTTGTGGGAACCCGGGGGTACCTTGTATCAAAGCATTGTTGAAGATGAAATGCTTTGAGAACACTGTCCATTGACTTCTACTAGGTGAATAAATCAGCTTCATTGTTTTCGTCAGTGAACTGCTGTCTTTCTTCACCTTTTTTGCTCGTAGCCGCGTTCAAACTCTTGCCATGCCAGAGTAGGTGGATCCCGCAACTTCAGCGTAACCGGTTGGGAGTTGTGGGGTGGAGACTCATGGGTAAACTTGTTGCTTTCTCCCCCTTGTGTGCCAATATGCATGAACAGCCCAGCCAGGGGGTCGACACTCCCTCCCCAAGAGACTTGGTCATTCAAATGTAGGAGTTTGAGCTTTTCTATCAGTTTCTGGTGTGAGATAAAACACGACTTTATTATCTCACTAACAGGCTTCTTCAGTTTGCACCTCCTTGGTTTTCATTTAGCTTCTTGTTGGCATTCACATAATGGTACACTACGGAGACATCTTTAACATGAAGCAGCGGTTGCCTCAAAATGCCTTTTTGCGCCTTGATTAATAAAATACTCAAGGTGGAGGAGCATTTGTTGGCTGCTTTAGATCGTTGCTCGAGGCAGTGTGTGTGGTCTGCTGAAAAGTGCACAGCCATATCAGATTTTGCTTTTTTTTATTTTTTTGAATCCTTTTAAGAATAACAAACGTTCACTAAGATTTGAGTAGTTGATACCTTTTTTGTGTGTTTATTTTTATTTATTTTTTTCTATAGAAACGTATAACAAACATTTTTGATAAAGATTGGTTGAATTTGGTTTTTAAGAAGTTGTGCCCAAGATACAGAATATACAGAGAGGTACATTTTAGTTCAGTCAGTTAAAACATTCTCTGGTAGAGGCACCTGGGTAGCTCACCATGTACAGAGGCTCAGTCTTGACCGCAGCGGTCGCAGGTTCAAATCTGACCTGCGGCCCTTTGATGCCTGTCATACCCCTCTCTCTCCCCTTCCCTCCCTTAAGGCAGCTACACACCAAGCCAATAATCGGCCGTTGAACAGTCTGGCGAGGTCAGTGACTCGAGTCTGTTCGGTGTGTTCCGTGCCGTCGTCCGTTGGAGGAGCCGTCGGCCTTCATTTTGGCCGACCTGACATGCTCAGTCGGAGACGGGGCAGTCGGGACTCGGAAATGGCAAGCGGGATGAGTGTGACTAAGCCTCTCAAAATCTGACAAATCTTTTAAACTGACCTTTGTTGATCTGAAATGAAGACAGATTCAGCAACTGCACGGCCTATTTCTCGCTTAAAATGTTTTCAGAAACGCGTTTCAGTGAACTATTTTAGTACAGTATGAGCTCGTATTCTGAACGAGCCGCCATGACAGTCTGGCTGTGAATTTCTGGAGAAACCAGACCCACGTGACGCGTTCGTCCAATCAGCTGGCGGTTTTAATTTTTTGGGCGGCAATACAGATTAGCGCCGCCTGCTGTTATGGAGACGTAATACGTCTCTTCGCTTTGGTGTGTTCTGAGACACTTTTTTGACCAACTCGGAGACTGATCAGCCCAACTGCCTTTTCTGCCGAGGGTCGGCCGTCTGGTTGGTGTTTAACTGCCTTTTAAGCTGTCCTGTCAAAATAAAGGCCTAAAAATAAAGAGATTATATTTTTTTTGCGGTTTTTTGGCCTTTATTTTGGACAGGACAGCTTAGACTTGAAAGGGGAGAGAGAGAGAGAGAGAGAGAGAGAGAGAGAGGGGAATGACATGTAGCAAAGGGCCGCAGGTTGGAACCGAACCCGCGGCTGCGCGCTCCAACAGGTGAGATACCCAGGCACCCCCAAAAAATTCTTTAAAAAAAATAAATATTCACTGGCAGACAAACTATGTAATGGATCAATCTAAATGACCTCAGTCTTATATTTGAAATTTCTCTACTGGCAGTTTTTGTATTTATATCTACAAAAAGCTAAAATCAGCCAACATAATGGTTTACTTAAACTTCTATCACGTGCTAACTTTTGCTAGTTGTTTGTGTAACTAAAGTTGTTCTGATTTGAAAAATACATCCCTTTAACTGACTTATTGATTGTAAAACAAGCTGAATCTTGATGTGGCTACGCCAGACTGCACACTGAAGCTACGAACTGTAGAGTGTTAACCTGCTGGATGCGTTTAGATCCGCCACTCAGCCAGTTACTTAAAGCTTATTTTGCTATGCTTCGCGTTTCCTTAAACCTTCCAGTCCCTGTTGCTTCTTCTTTTTAAATGCAGCCAGTTGCTTCAGTGAAAACATTTTGTTCTGGATTCATCCCCATTCTCACAAATTACTGTCCATCCAGAGTCGTCTGTCACTTTTACATTGTCACACTGCGTTATGCATTATCTGACAAACTTAAAGACGCAATTTTACTTTTCTTTTTACGAGACAATCTGCCGTAATGCTTGCAAACAACCACTGGTTCCCACCATGCTTAGCAATGATATTTTTCATCATGTCTGCAGCATCACTTCTATCGGTCTGACTATAATTTGTTGATTTAATACCTAACGATAGAAAAATGAACGGAAATGTTCTGTATGTGTAGCCTGAGATACATTTTTCACATGAATGATGCCGTTCTTTATGCTCTCCTGCTTCCTTTCAGTTGGAACTTATTTAGTGGTCTGTTTCCAAAACGAACCGAGGGTCCAGTTTGTATCATCCCTATCTTTAACGTAAACATCTCGACCAAACCTTGATACAACCGATAATTATTACTGATCAATTTTTTGTCTCACCGTAACACAGTATTTTTTGCCCCCTCTTTTTCCCTCTTCTAGATTTTTGTTTTTGTTTTTTTTCTTCTTTTTTTGCATTTATAGTAATCCTGGTATGAGAAATGCAGTTTACAGTACTGATATTTAATGTTTCTGCATTTGTGTTGATACCAGATCTGGGTTGACTGGTCTTTGATGTTTGTTTAAAAAGCATTTGGAGCATCAGATTGGTGGCGACCCCACCTAGCATGTGATTAAAAACAAGCTTAAAGCTATAGTGCGTAGTTTCTGTCGCCCCCATGAGGAATTCTAAGTAATGACAACACTGTCGGCGCGTCCACATGATGCAAGCCTTCCGTGATCGCGCACACACCCTCACCCCTCCTCCACAGTGGCTAGTAGCCATGGAGGACACGGAGGATTAAAAAAACATGATGGACTCTTCAGAAGAAGTCATTATCTTCTGAACATAGTCATACTGAGAAATACAGAGAGTTGTGTGGAGCTGATAGTCTTAATCAGCTTTGTGGCAATGGCTTGAATGTAACGGACGTTCATTAAAGTGCCCATATTATGAAAAAAATACTTTTTCTGGGATTTGGGGTGTTCTTTTGTGTCTCTGGTGCTTCCACACGCATACAAACTTTGAAAAAACACCATCCATGCTGTTCTGAGTGAGATACGGTTTCTGAATGTGTCCTGCCTTCAGTCTCTGGGTGAGCTGGTCAAAATCGGCACGGCTTGTGACGTCACAAGCCGAAACGAGCTGGCTAACCGCAACCGTTAGCTCGCAGCGTTAGCATGCTAACGCTAGCATGCTAACGCTAGCATGCTAACTCGTTCTCAGTAGCAAAGCACTGCTACAACACACACAAGTTCACCATAATCTACAAAAGAACTACTTCCATGTGTGCCCTCATTTAGAAGTCTCCCAGCTAATCCTGCCTTGTAACTGACCGAAGTTGGAGAAACAGCCTTTCTTTTACTGTCTATGGAGCTAGCTAGCTGACATGATCTACATCTGAGCTACTGCACATGTGCGAGTGCAATCAAAGATAGTACAGAAGAAGAAAAGAGGTCTCACTCTGTAGCTAAAACATAGACCAGGTGAAAAGAGGATCTGCCGCAGTGAGAGAGAGCTGTGCAGTACAACAAAAATATGGTGTTTTTTGAAAATGAAACCATGTAAACCTATTCTGGTACAACCTTAAAATACAATTATGAACCTGAAAATGAGCATAATATGGGCACTTTAAAGTCAAAAAGTTACGCACTAAAGCTTTAAAACAAATGCCAATAAAGATTTTGTTTGGGGAGGTAAAACCTCTTGAACCCAGGACTGATATGAATAACGCTGTTGACAACCAAAGCTTCTTTAGCCCTGGCATACTACACGGACCCTGCTGAGCAGCTCTTCAGTTCGGCTGACCCGCTTCCTCCCTCTGTCTGACCAGGGTTCCTACACAGCTCTGCAAAAGTCTGAAAAATTAGAATTGCATCATTTCCAGGGCTTGAAATGTTTGTAAAAATGAGGAAAGAGTGTGGGGAAAATGTGAAACCTTTAAATTTGATTTTATTATACTTCGGTTTTAAATATTTAAGTCACTAATTTGATAAAGAATGATTTTTAAAATAAGAGGCCTTAATTGTCTCTAAAAATGATCACTGTTGGTTCTTATTAACCCCCCAAAATGCCAATTTCCAAGTGTGACAATACTAAAACACGTCAGTGTTAATACCCACACAACAAACGGATGTAGAAGCATAGATATAAAACGTGTAGAAGATGCCGTTTGTTTTGAGAAGTGTGTAGGAACCCTGTTAGGTTCAGTACTGTGATTTTCCCTTCTGTGTTAACGTGAGTTTGATGTCTGTGTCAGATTGTGTCCAGTTTCAAAGCGACCACATCCAGAGCGGTGTGCCAGCTGGTCAAGGAGTATGTCGGCCACAGAGACGGCATCTGGGACCTGAGCATCACCAGGACACAACCTGTGGTGCTCGGTACTGCATCTGCAGGTAGTTGACTCATTTTTTTTTTCCTCAAATGTTTTTTTTTTTTACTTGTTTGCTTTCTCTTTGGCTTAATCTTTTTTCTGTCTTTAACACATCTTGTTATTCTGCTCTCTGAAACTCCTATGTTGAAGAATATTTTATTTCTAAGTTATTTTTTTTTTTTCCACCCTTAAATCAAATGGCAGTCTTCCTGGTTTTCACACTGTCAATGTTGAAAATGTCAAGGCTTCTTGTCCATTTTTTTTTTAAATTTTTTTTATTTTGTCAAATCTAAATACATATCTTAATTCCACGCTGAGAAAACGGTTAATTTCATGCTAGATTTAACTTCAAACAATCTGTAAAACCCGAACCAAAAAAAACACACTTGAATGTACACAGTAGTAAAATTGCTTTAACTCTAAATCGCATCTTTCTTTCCCTCTTTTGTGTCCATCCATACTCAACAGATCATTCTGCGATGCTGTGGAGCATTGAGACGGGAAAGTGTCTCCTCAAATATATGGGCCATCAAGGATCAGGTAGAGTCAGAAATGTAAAGTACAAGTATAAAAATAGATCTAATTAAATTCACCAGACTGTCCTCACAGACAGAGCCTCGCTTCAGGGAACGTTTTAAAAGGTTTGCCAACATGATGACTTGCTGAAGTGAAAATCTCCAGCCCTTACTGTTACAAAGTTAGATAGATGCTCTCTTCAAAATGTTAATTTATTTTAAACTTATCAAATGAAGGCTAATTGGTAGCGGCCATTAGAAAATTGAAGGTCAGGATTAAGTACTATCACAATAGTGTCTGTTATGGCGTGATGTAATACATCTACTGTATGTCTCTGTCTCCGCAGTCAACTCGATCAAGTTCCACCCCACTGAACAGATGGCTCTAACAGGTAAAGATCCACCGAAACGTCCTTAGCAGCCACATCAGGTGGTTTTCTGTTTATTTCTTTACTGCAGCAGCTGCAGGGCTTCCACAGCGGGAATAATCAACTTACACATATCAAAATAAGAGCTATCCGAGGAAGGTTACAAAACAAGGGCATCTGCACTTGGTTAAAGCTGCTCGAAGACGTTTTGTCTCTTATCCGAGAGACTTCTTCACTTCTGAACTGAAGAACTAAACTGAAGAAGACTTTCGGTCCAGTTGCCCTTGTTCTTCAACCTTCCTTGGATAACTATAACCTGGATGACTGAGAAGCTGTAAAACCTCTTGTAGCCTAACCTGGAATGGGCGTAAGATTGAAATGTGTGTCAAAATGAACCTCAACATCTACAACAACATTTCAAACATGAACATGTTAAAAAATAAATAAATAAATAAGAACATGTACATTTCAGTACAGGCAAGAAAACCAACACAAACAGAACCCTCAGAAAACATACTGTATCTTTCAAAATTAGTCGTATGATTCAAATAAGCATTTCCATGTTCAAAAAGAGTAAGAACAATGTATATATTATAAATACATACATGCCTATATACATACTTACACGCACATATGCACATGCATACACACACACACACACACATACACACGTACATGTTTTTTTCTTTTCCAATTATTTTCATTTATGAAAATATATTTTTAATGTTTTACTACAAGTTTTGACCTCAAAGTAGAACTGTGGACATAAATGGTGGCGTGTCTTTACACACTTCTTTCATACAATGATATTTTTAGGGAGGGTCATCTTGGCTCTGATATTGGTTTTGCCCCATCTCTCTCCTCCTCAGCCTCTGGAGACCAGACGGCTCACATCTGGAGATACATGGTGCAGCTGCCGACTCCACAGCCAGTTGCTGACATCAGTGTAAGCGTCAACAGCACTACAAACGTGATAGTGTGCGTTACTGAGCTACTGATTTGAGTTTCTCTTTTGAAATTTTTATTGTTTCTGAAACTTGATTTCTTTTGTCTGCAGCAAACGCCCTGCGACGACGACGTGGACTTTTCGGATAAAGACGAGGCCGACGTCGAGGTCGAGGGTCCAAACGACTGTCCTTCTGTCCGCGTGGCGACCACGACTCTACGCAGCCATCAGGGTGTGGTGATCGCCGCTGATTGGCTGGTCGGAGGCAAACAGGTTGTGACGGCCTCCTGGGACCGGGCCGCCAACCTGTACGACGTGGAGACCTCAGAGCTGGTCCACTCACTCACTGGTAGGATGAAGCGACTATTGCACTGTTACTGTGCTCAGTGTGTTTATTATAACACTTTTGGACTCCAACATCATGTATGCAGTATTCTAGTGTGTGTGTGTGAACTCTATTTTTCCATCTTTTTAATTCCAGTGGAGACACATTAATCTTGTCATGTTTTACTACTACCTTTTACTACCATGTATTACTTTCACAGGGAACTAGATTAAAGTTGGGAGTGTTTAATACTCGATAATGCTGCAAGGAAATATTTTCAGATGCTGTTTTTATTTCAGTGTATCAGTTTGGTCGGTAATGAGCAACTCTCCTTGACCACCTTGGAGCTGGGAGAAATTCAGGGGTTTGTCTCCCAACAAGTCAGCCTTGAACCGGGGGTATCACTGTGGAATCAACCACCCTGCTGCCGGATACATTAGGTTGTAGAAAAGGAGGTGTAGATATGAGAAAAAGATGAAAATGTTTTTAAGGATGCAACAAAAGGTCATTTTTAAATGGAGAGATTTTCTCGTTGTGTGTTCAGGTCATGACCAGGAGCTGACCCACTGCTGCACACACCCCACCCAGCGTCTGGTGGTCACCTCGTCCAGAGACACCACCTTCAGGCTGTGGGACTTCAGAGACCCGTCCATCCACTCTGTCAACGTCTTCCAGGGACACACTGAGTCAGTCTAGCACGCACGCACGCACGCCATCTTTTCCACTCTCCTGTCATTTCCATGATTCCGTTTTGGATGTTAGATTTTTTTTTAAAATATGTATGTCGGGACAAAAGTGTTTATTGAAAACATTTTTGATTAATTATAATTATTTTGGCGGAGGACAGTGTAGAAATGGTGGACAGAAAAAGGAGTATTACATGCAACTAAGGTACCAAGGCTGAAATTGAACCCGGGATGTGTCCGGGTTGGTTCAGTGGGTAGAGCATGCGCACATATACTGAGAGGTTTATGCCTTGACGCAGAGGTCTAGGGTTCGAATCCGACCTGTGACAATTTCCTGCATGTCCTCCCCCCTTCTCTCTCTCTCTCCTTTCTCACCTAGCTGTCCTGTCAAATCAAAGGCGGAAAAGCCCAAAATAATTCTGACTTTCTTTCTCTCACTTAATCGATTAGTTGTTTGGTGTATAAAATGTCAGAAAATGGTGAAAAATGTGGATCAGTCTTTCCCAAAGCCCAAGATGACGTCCTCAAATGTCTTGAGAATTTTAGCTTTTTTTTCCATGAAAAATGATTCAAACTGATTCATCAAAAGTAATAGTTGACAACTAATGGTTTCATCTTTGTGGCTCTAGTGCAGTGTTGTTCATGAAGTTTGTTAATTTTGTATTGTGGGAAGGGTAATGAGCTTTGGCTTTTAGTTATGGCTATAATCTCTTTTGACATTCAGTCATTATTTTGTGTTCTTTTTGTTTTTCTTTATGTATTTTTGTCATACTTAAGTAAACAAAATTTAAATATACTATAATTAAAATGTACATGTAATTGTAATGTGTGCCACAGGGGGGGTGATACAACATTAGTTGTAACTGCTACACAGGAGAAACTTGAAGTAATCTTCTACTGTATGAAACAATTTACTCAGTATTCAGCTCGATAAATACTGAATGAAAAATATTGCCATTTACAACTGCGTTCTTCAAACAAACACGGCGAGAACAAAACTTCTTAACAGTCAAGTTGTTACAGTCCAGGCTGCTGCTGCCGCTCTTCTTTCACCTTCAGTCTAAACATTGTCTTCTTGTCCTGCGCAGCACGGTGACGTCTGCTGTGTTCACGGTGGGCGACAACGTGGTGTCTGGGAGCGACGATCGGACGGTCAAAGTGTGGGACCTGAAGAACATGAGGTCGCCCATAGCAACCATCCGCACTGACTCCGCTGTCAACAGGTCTGTGAGCTGTAAACAAGCCAACAGATGTGTTATAGTGATGTAGTGATATACAGCTTCTCCAGTGTTTGTATTCATTTAGTGACGGACACGCAGAGGAAGCTAAATGGAATGAACTGTTTATGATTTAATCTTTTACACAACTAATATTCATAATATAGGATCTTTTTTGTTTTGATTTAGATATCTGCTTCAATTGGGTTTAATTTTCCTGATAACAGCACACTGATTTTTTTTTTTTTTTTTTGTAATAGCATTGTAGCTGAAAGCCTTTTCTTTCAAAGCCATTGGAACTTATTATAATCCTAATTCATGCTGTTATGATATAGTACCACGTGTTGCAGTTTGATCCCTTTCATCCTGCTGTTGTCGTGTCCAGGATCAGCGTGTCGGTGAACCAGAAAATCATCGCTCTTCCTCACGACAATCGGCAGGTCCGGCTGTTCGACATGTCCGGGGTGCGACTGGCTCGGCTCCCACGAAGCAACAGACAGGTCAGTCAGTGGAGGAGGAAGGACCTCTGAATACACACACACACACACACACACACACACACACACTCACACACTAAAAATGACCATTTGGAAAAGGTCATCATTCATCTGTACTATACAACAGATTTTATATTTGCAGCAACTTTTGCACCATTTAATAATCGGTAAGAAATTCAGAATATATCGTCGTCAGACTACTTTGTGGTCTTACAACCCCTCACATGTCCTCAGTGTTGAACAGTTTCTGTGTTGTATGTCGTGGTTTAGGGTCACCGTCGGATGGTGTGCTGCTCCGCCTGGTGTGAAGACAACACCTCCTGCAACCTTTTCACTTGCGGCTTCGACCGGCAGGCCATCGGCTGGAACATCAACATCCCCGCCCTGCTGCAGGAGAAATGACCACCTGCTACTGTCACTTTACTGTGAAACTCCACCCAAAGTCTATCTTTGGAGCATCAAACACTCACATCCTGCGGGCCTAAAAGGTGGCTTTAAAAAAAAAAAAGTTAAATTTTATCTTTTTTGTCTGTGAAAACTTGTTGCATGATGTAATCGATGTAACTTCAGCTATCGCTCAATGACAGATAAAATTACAGACTTTTAACAGCTGTCTTTTGAGTTCACAGGAGGTCAGTTTTTGACACTTTAAGCTCCCTGAAGTCTGACCTCCCCCAGACTGAGGAGAGCAGGAAAGAAAAATCTGTCTACTGCATCTGTTACGCTCTCTTAAACTCATCACCACCAATATACACAGATCACATGTGTGTGTGGTTTTTCTGCGTGGAAGCGATTCCTCCCCATCCAAAAGATGAAAAAAAAACAACCTGTGAACCACTGATGATAAAAAGCACAGAGACGTAACATAGGATAGGCTTCGTCGTCTTTGTTAAAAACCCCAAAAAAAAGCAGACGCTGAAGAGTTGGATTAGTGAGATGCTGATTTAAGCAAATCTAATCTGTGCCACTAACAGCAGATTTATGTTTGAACAAGAATCTGATGCTTTAAAGGAAAACCCCACTAGTTTGATATAATCAATTTGGTGTTTGCAGCAGTTAATCTGTGATAACTTGGCCATTTAGCTTCTTAATTGTCCTGATTGTTAAGATTGCTGAACGTTGGTGCAAAGTAATAGCACAAGAAAGAAGCACTCACTCTTGTAATTGACGCTAAAATTCTTAGCTAAACATCTATAATACACTTTTAAACCGGACATCACATATCTGCTCGGTTCTGCTGAGCTCAGATGTTCAGGAGATAAGTAATGCACCTTTTTGAAAATACTTATAGCTTTTCATTTCTGTTTTAGAAGAACCCCCCCCATTTGCAGCTTATGTACATAGTCAACACAGTCAGGCTGGTAGGATTGTTGACACTTTGGCAAATAATGGTCTTATTTTGTAGTAAAAATCTAGATGGCTGATAAAGGAACTGACATTTGCTTGTTTCTTTTCTGTGGCCACCTGAAAAAAATGTGAGTAAAAGCATTTCCTGTGCTGGCAGTGGTGCTGTGTAGAGCCCGACCGATAAAGGATTTTTAAGGCCGATATCGATACAAATATTTGGTGATTTAAAAATGCGATATTCCGAGAGAGAGAGAGAGAGAGAGAGAGAGAGAGAGATAATTTTTTTTTATTTTTTTTTATCCAGAAACGTATCGATCGGGCTCTAGTGCTGTGTTAGAACTAGTACGGTTTTTCTCCAGTGTGGATACGTACGCTTGTATGTTGTTAGCACTGTGTTATACTACAGATCATGGTTCTGGATGGCTTTCAGACTGAACCTGAACAAGCTTGTTAAAAGTAGGAACTCACTTCTTTATGACTTGTAAGAAAGGAAACAATTATGCCGGTATAAAGCTACAAAAAAACACAATTTATTCCAACAGAGAGGCGGTGACTTCCATTAAAGGAAGCTATGTGGTGTTTTTATTAGTTAGTTTAACTATATCCAGCCTGAATGGACTGAGACACAAATATAAATTCATAAATTACTTCTTTAAATCTTGTGTAATTGTAACCTAAAAGAGAAATCAAACACACATGAAATAGTTCATCTTGACTTCTTTTGGATTCTTTTGAGGCAGAAGGAGCAAACTCCAAACTATTATCTGCACACCAATATATAAAAAAGACTCTTGCTTTAATAATTAATGTTTGTAGAGCTTCCAGTCACTAGAGGCAGCACTAAAGTCAGTGAACGAGGAAGAAATCTTAGCCCGTTTTTAATTTGTATGAATTATAATTAAATTTTAATTTGCAGATTGAATTTTCAGCAATTTTCTTTAACAAATTTAGCAAAAACACGAGTTATTGAAAATTGAAATGTTGAGTTCTGTTTGATAGCCATCCAGATTTCCTGGTCGCGGTGTTATTGTTTCTCTCGGTTTCTGTCCACTGTGGAGCCTCACCAGTGTGGATGCTGTTTGTTTGTTTTTTCTCTCCCAGTGCTGCCACTGGTGTGGTCTCTCTCTTTTAGTTTGGATATCTCGTGTTATAAACTGAAACGCTTACATAGGGTCACATATGTCTGCTTCCTGTCCTGTGTGGACCTTTAGTGTGTTCTTCACTGACTGTGTTGGCCCCAGTAGACAGGTTTTTCTGCAGTATGACATCCCACATTGTAGTTGACTGTGCATTGGTCACTCTGCTCACAGTGTTGACGTCTAGATCTGACTACGTTTCTGTTTCTGTAAAGCCATGAACCAGCCACTGTGTGTCTAGTAGACAGAAAAAAGTCAACTCCCTGCCCTGTCGACAGTTTATTGTTAGAGGCAGATAGATGTGTAGACGTACCATCTAAGCCTTGTATGCAAGGAGGAAAGGGGATTTCAGTGTTTCTGTTCGTGTGCAAACAAATCTTTAGTCTCTTAAAGCAGCACCTGTTGAAATGGTTGTTAGGCAGGGCTGGGTACTGAGACACAATATATAGTGTACCCTATGTTATACAAATTTTTTGGTAATTGGTACTAGAGTATGGAGACCTTTTTTCCACCCTAGACACTTTTCCAGGAAATAACTAACCTTTTTAGGAACTAAAGAGCTTCACCCTTGATTTGCAAGGAACCAGCGTCTAAGTGTAGTGTCAGGGTAGAGACTCCAAACTTTATTTTGTAATTAATTCAAGGAGGTTATGCACTAAAATAGAAATAAATAAACCCAAAACACTCAGCTGATTGTTGCTGCTTTGCAGACAGCTCTGGTGTTTTCAGCCTTTTTTCACGTCGTTGTGAGGTCCTTTTTTAAATGTCACAGTTGTGCAACTGTAAACTATAAAGAGCAACACCATGGCTCTCTGTTGTTTGGACGAATTGGCTAAATTTTCACAGATCTTCAAAAGCGGAGACCACACAAGCAGAAATACACAAAACGGGGCATTTTAGTTCCTGAATTTAGTTTCTCTTGCTCTTTAGTTCCTGGGACTATTTGGTCAAAAAGGGGCTTTCAGGAGTTTGGTCAGCTGGTCACTTAATGCAGTATATAATTACAACTGTGTGTTTCAAATATTAAGCCATTAGCTTAATTATAACGTGCAACAAGAAAAACCCTAAAAGGAAGAAAATGAGAATGTGTAGCTGCTACATTTTTATTGACTCGAATTGAAAAATAATCCTTAAATTGTGCACAGGGGAATTCTTCATCCACAATTTTTGTTCACACAGGAAGTGACAATAACTAGTTAGACAACTTAAGAGCTTGAATAAGGATGAAAAGTTTTGTTTTCAGAAGTAAATGCATCTATTGGCTTCCATTTTTAATCATCTTGAGCTCAAACCTATAGCTACTAATTCTAACATTCATCCACAAATCTTCAAACTTATTGAACAATATTAATTTGAATAAAAACATAACATAATGTTACTTAACACATGGACACCGATAAGTCTACACAGAGAGAACTCTTTGTACTAGCATGACCATTGGACTAAACTCCCACAAAGCCTGTCGAATCCTTTTAAAAATTGAGATTTACACACGGAGTTCTCATGTCAGGGCATTTTAAGCAGGGAATAAAAGAAGTGCTGTTTTCAGTAGAGAGAGGCAAATTATTTGTACATTTAACATATTAAGTAACTCACTTTAGCATATAATGAAAGCTAATTTGATTAAAAAACAAAAAGTGATTTCATTTAAAACCAGCGTCAGATTTGAAATATTTAATAACTGATGTTCCTCGGACGCCCAGCCCTGCCGATGTACCAATACTTGACATGATTGTAAAAAAAAAAAACTTAATTTTCTAGTTTCTCGCGGTTCCCTTTAGTCCTTGGTGTTGTAGGGGATTCTGTCAGTGTCATATTTGTTATGGTACTTTAAAACTAGAAACTAGAACTCTTTTGAGGGAGTGTCGTGATGCATTTTGCTGTCACCTGCTTTGCTTTCCCACTGCCACTAAAACAGCCAAAGTGTGTGTGTGTGTGTGTGTGTGTGTGTGTGTGTGTGTGAGAGAGAGAGAGAGAGAGTGAGAACGTGTTTAATGTTGTGATAGCAGGCAGTTCAACTGTTGTACTCGTGAGTTACGGCATTAACACGACGAACAAGCACAGTCCATTTAAACTGATTGTTTTTCTACGTCTAGCTTTAGACTTGTGGAGTGTTTGCTGGTTATTAACAGCAGCCTTCATTCAAACAAGTACATCACGAACGTGTGTGTGTGTATATTTGGTAACACTATACAGCTGCCTTTTTTCTGCGTTTTACCCAGCGAAATGTATTTCTAACAATAGAAAACTCTTAGAAATACCATGTTTGTTGAAGTAAATTTGGATTTTTACAGGTGTATAAACAGCATAGTTACATTTAAGATCAAATAAATGCAGATGATCTGTAACAAACTAAAGTAAATACAGTACTTGTCAAATGTAGTGTTAACCTCCTTTTACGTTAAAACCGTAACATTTGTATCATATAAATTGTAATATATGAAGAAAGTAGCCAGTTTTGGCTGTATGTATTTCAGCTGCAGCAGTTGTATTAGCCTTTATAACTTGATGACATGTTAGTTCGTCTGCCAAAGGCTTTACATTCACATAAAACGGAGTTAATTTTGTCATTTCTACCAGGGATGGCGATTGTAGTTTAACGTTTTCATCTGGATAATTATAAATTAGCCTGATGCTAATCATCAGTTTGCCTGTCACAAATGTCAGCTGCAGACTAAACTTTCCTAAAAGCAATTTTTAAGTTTTGTACATTGTTTAAATACTTGGGTGTGTAGTTGTTTATATTCGTTTCCAGGTATGTATTTTGAAATTCTATTTTTTTTCACTGTAGGAATGCACTTTTGCTCAAAAGTCCTTCCATGATCGGTAGCTTTATTTTTCCCTTTTATTTACTCCAGCTGCAGTGAGCAATTATTTAAAATAATTTTAGCAGAAATATGAGATGAGACCATTGATGTGTTTTCCCTAAATCCATTCTGAAGGAGTCATCCCTGGTTTAACTGACAAAATATTTAGTTTGTGTGAAGGAAATTTACAAGGTGTGTGTGATCTCTACTTCATCCAATACCATTTTCTTCCTTGCGGAGAGTTTAAACAAGTTTCACTGCACTCAACTGCATTTTCTACCAACACTGAGCCACTATGCTGCCACATTCATATTAATGTTAATAATGTTCACACACTCCATCACAATGGAAAACCAGATCACATCATCACTGAGCATCGGCCATCGCCAATCCACCGTCGTGAAGCCTTGTTAAACTGTGGCTCCTTGGTGTTAACAGTGTTTTGTGTGACCAACGTGGTTGATGTAGAACAACAAACACCACAGCTCAGTTCTCGGAAGAAGAAAAAAAACCTGTTGGGTTGACTTGACAGCAGTTTTGTGGGTTATAGCTGTGTAATAAGTAACAAGCATCTGCTTGTTAAAAATAAACCATTTTGTGCTGTTTGAACGTTTTGGTGGTTTGAGTTTTTTTTGGGTTGTTTAATTATTTTCTTTGCAAAGCGTTAAGATATTTTTCTCAGAAGTTGGTAGCCACCAAAAACGGAGCTAAAAGAATATTTGACGTACATTCATTAGGTGGACACAGACTCGTATTGAATCATCATATTGCTGCTGGATGTGTAAATAAGCAACAGTTTGCTAACAAGTTCATCATATCAACTTAAAAGATGTGTAAATGTGTTCGCAGCTTGTTTCTACTGCCCCCAAGTGCCATTATTGTAGGCTTAAGTTCTTTTATTTTTAAAAGATACATTAGAAGAAGTGAAATTTACTATTCCAATCCTAACGTCTTTTTAAAATCAGACATTGAATTTGAATTCTTAAAAGTTGCTTTTAAAAGCGACTATTTTTCTTTCAAATAGAGATTTGTCACAATACTATTACAGGGTTCAGATGTTTTGAAAAAACCTGGAGAAGTTATTGAATTTGAAAAATGAAAATTCCAGACCTTGTCATTCATTTTATTGTTAAACCTCTGAGGGGAAACTTTAACACAGATTTTTATTCTTATTGTGTAATGTCGACTGACATTTTCAGGAATACATAGTCACGGAAATTTGCCAAAAAGTCATGGAAAAGTATTGGTTAAAATGTGTATGAACCCTGCTATTAGGACATTATTTAAAATGATATCTACATTTTGGACATAAGTAAACATCCAGTAACCTCCACTGTCTAAAACTGGGGATGCTATCATGTCTTACGCTTGTGTTTGCACACAAGTCATATCATATAGTCACATTATATGATATAGTCGCAACATAGTAATTAAAGAATGTTTTTGTGCACATCAGGAGCACATGGCCCAAAATGAAGATCCTAAGAGTACTTCAGCTTATATATTGTATAAAGTTTTCTTGGACAGTGTGAAGTGCTCCTGTAAGTGACCATTTTTACATACCTGATCAACAGATTGAGCTTTGACTCTGAAGTGAAACAAATACAAACTAACACAAGTAGGATAATTTATTCCCAGTGATAAAAATAGTCATGACCAATATAGACTACACACATTCTGCATACCTAATAAAAGTTTACATTAGCATTCCACACCATCCGTACCTTTCAGTAGAAGTACTCCTTTACATTCCTTACCTCAGAAAACTAAACACCAAGAGACACTGACTACACAGGAATAACATTTTTCAGAGAAATAAGAGCCTTTGGGGAATTAGTAATTACATTAATCATTTAAAGAGATAATTGGAAGAAATCTAGAGGGCAGGAAATAAAGGGAAACACTAAAAAAGAATTTCATTTCTCTACAGTAAAACCTGGACTCTCCATCTTGTAACGCACACGATATCCCTCTAGGGGGCGGCATGCCGTCACTCCTGAGCCTCATATACACTGGCACGCCCCAACACTGTTTAAAAAAAATGAAGGGTGAAAAACTAACATAATTTAACAGGTGAGACATACAGTTACATCAAAGATACATTACTGAAACAACAGAAAACACATTTTCTAAAAGTAAACAAACACAAACAAGTAAGAACAAAATTCAAATTTGAGTTCAGTATTAAAAGAAACCAGAAGCTGTTGTGAAGGGGAGATAAATCTGCTCACACAGTTACGTTGGGTGTCCATATACACGCTGTTTTCATGGATAGGATCGCCCCCCTTCCCAGCATTGCACGCTAGTGGGCTCGCCACCAGTTTCTCCTCTCTGACCTCCATAGACTAATATTAACAGTCTATGCTGACCGCTGACAAGCAAAGAAAACAGTCGACACCCTCCTACACCTGCGATGGCTGCAGCTGATTGAACGACGCGTCACGTGGGTCTGCTGCTCCAGGATTTCAAAACTGACCATAATAGCGGCTTCCGTCAGCTTTTGAGAGGCGGCCGCTCCTCATTTGCATAAAGTTGGCTGGATTCAACTTTATGCAAATGAGGACTGGGCGACTTGACGCCCCGCTTCTCCAAAGTCCACGCAACGCTACCAGAATGCATTGCACGGCTGCTCCCATAGAGATGAATGGGAAGCGGGGAAATGACACAGACAATGGACACACACCATTACACTGTGGGGACTCGCCATGGTTGACAAAAAGCTGGTCCCCTCAAGGTAAACCATTTAAATGTTAGGTTTTTGGTTAAGTTTAGATTATATGGCGAAGTTAGTCATGTAGTGGTTATGGTTAAGATTAGGGTAAGTCTCCAATATATTCATTGGTCTTTCATTGATATAAGTCAATGCAATGTCCTCCTAAGTAACAAAAACAAGTTTTTTGTGTGTATGCGCTTCTGTATTATAGTGTAGTATATAGTGTTTGTGAGGACCAAAATGGGATTTAGATCTTATAAGTGAGGACACTATTGTGATTTGTTAAATTTTACCCAAACACTGTATATTGCTTAGTTAAACTTACAAAAAATATCTTCAATGTTACTCCAGTGAGCTAGCTAGTAAGCTAAGTGGCTACAGTGACATGGTTAAGGTTTAAGCTTGCAGCTAGCAAGTTAGCTAGTTAGCTAGTTAATCATTGCTCATGTGAGATAAATAGAGATAAAGTTACCAACTTTCTGCTCTATCTAGTGTCACATTCTTGGTACCTCATTCACTCAAAGAAAACCATACATGAACTTCACTCTAACCCTCCATATTCAGCTTTAAACAGTTTTTCACACACTGATGTTGAAGTGACCCAGTTCTGGAGGTTTTCTGAGCCATGACCCCAGCCCCCCACCCTGCAGAGCGCTGGTAAACTGCTGCATCGCCCTTTGGTAGTGTCCGGCAGCCATCTTGGAAGCAGAATATGTCCCTGGAGTGGTGTCTGCAGCATTAAACTGAGAAAGTAGGACAGAAATATGCTTCGCTGTCATAACGTAATAATCTAAATACACTTATTAAAAAGTGAGAGTTGTGGGTGTTTTGCAGTGTTACAATAATATCCACTGTTTCTTTCAATTTGACCATGGCGAAAGAAGTATTTAAATCCCTTACTGAAGTAAAAGTACTAATACCACAATGTGAAAATTATGCACTACAAGTAAAGTCCTGCAAACCTTACTTAAAGGTCCCATGGCATGAAATTTTCACTTCATGATTCACATTAATATGAGTTCCCCCAGCCTGCCTATGGTCCCCCAGTGGCTAGAAATGTTGATAGGTGTAAACCGAGCCCTGGGTATCCTGCTCTGCTCAGCTACAGACACAGAAATGGCACATCCTAAGGAAGGTTCATTGTGGGACTGGCACTAGTGGCTGTAATTCTGCACCAAGGCTGAATTTCGGAAAAGAGACGTCAGATACAGTATTAGGGGACCACTAAGGCCTATATAAAAGAGACTTCAGATACAGTATTAGGGGATCACTAAGGTCTATATAAAAGAGACGTCAGATACAGTATTAGGGGACCACTAAGGCCTATATAAAAGATACTTCAGATACAGTATTAGGGGACCACTAAGGTCTATATAAAAGAGACTTCAGATACAGTATTAGGGGACCACTAAGGCCTATATTTAGAAGAGACTTCAGATACAGTATTAGGGGACCACTAAGGCCTATATAAAAGAGACTTCAGATACAGTATTAGGGGACCACTAAGGCCTATATAAAAGAGACTTCAGATACAGTATTAGGGGACCACTAAGGTCTATATAAAAAGAGACTTCAGATACAGTATTAGGGGACCACTAAGGCCTATATAAAAGAGACTTCAGATACAGTATTAGGGGACCACTAAGGCCTATATAAAAGAGACTTCAGATACAGTATTAGGGGACCACTAAGGCCTATATAAAAGCATCCAAAAAGCACCATGTCATGGGACCTTTAAGTAAACCAACCACTTTTCTGCCAACCTCCCTTCCTCCTGAGGATGTTCAGTGTTTCCAGTCTCTGAGTGTCTCGGACCCACCTGCTGCTGCAGCCTCTGCCAGCGTGCAAACATGGAGCGCTTACAGAGCTGTGACGGTGTCCCTGAGTCCTTCCTCCTTCCCGTGGAGGTGCTGATCTCCTCCAGGCCTCCGTCACCGCAGCTCCAGTTCATGCTGACGTTCGGCGCCTTCCCTGTCGGCCGAACCTCGTTGCTGTTCAGACCTGTGCAGAGAGAAAAAGTAGGGGGTGAGAACAGATAGGTGACAACTATTGGGTGGATTGCCATGGAATTTCACTCATTCATGTTCCCCTCAGGATTAATAAGTTTGGTGATCCTCTGGCTTTTCATCTCGTGTCATCATCAGGTCAAAATGTTTTGGTTTACGACCAAATACCTGCAAAACTAATGACATTACCATCAGCCTCAGCTGTATTAATGTTAGCATGCTAACACACCAAACTAAGATGATAAACATGCTAAACATAATACCAGCTTAACATCAGCATGTTTGCATTAAGCTCAAAGCACCACACTGCCTAAGTAGAGTCTTTCCCAATGTGAAAATACTCCATTACAAGTACATTTTTACTTAAGTTAAAGTACAGGAAAATGTACATAAAGTATTTGAAATATCTCGTGCAATTCTTTCTTTTTTTCATCTCAAATGAAACAAACTTTCTGTGTATCACATCAGACCTACCAAACGATGGTAATTTCATTTGATGGTACCAAATGAAATTGAACTGAGGAGCATTTTATTTTATTTTTTAAAAATTTTTTGAACCTTTATTTATGCAGGTAAGTCGATTGAGAGCAACTTCTCATTTGCAATGACGACCTGTCACATTCATACAGTGTGATCTGCTGGCCACTGAGCAGCTCCACTATACAGCATTAATACTTGGTGTGTAAAACCTTTCGACCTACAGCCGAGCAGCAGTTGCTGTCGTCGGTACGGGAAGAGCAGATTCTTGACGGGTGTGAGGCGCCGTGCCATGGCCCGGCTCAGGTGACCTGTATGGTTGAGCGTCCCCACCGTCAGGCTGTGCAGGTAAACTGGCTCCACCAGGTGAGACAGGAGGGCCCCCTGAAGGCCCACAATGCTCCACCTGTTGAGACAAACACTTTTTTTAAACCGAGCAGAGTTGCAGTATGACGGCGGTTTGACAGCTTTTCAGCTGAGAAGATGTTCACTCAGGTCTCATTAATGTTTGACCGGCGTTTGACAGTCTAGACTGCAGCAAGCTGTTACTCTGCTGTACGAACTGAGTGAATATATCTGGGAACAATCAGATTTGGTCAGAAGAGTCAGGTTGTAAACAAACCAACAGTTTATCCAGATTATCTGTTGGCTTGTAAACCACTTTATTCAGAGGTGAAACTTAAAGTGATCGTAACTAAAATGTTGGTAATAATCCCTCATAGCACAAGGAAACTGTACAGTAAGTATGATAGGTCAAGGTTAAAGTCGTTTATAATCTGTGATGGATGTTTACAACAGTTTATATCAGTCATAATTGGTGTAAATGATAAAACTACAAAACCAAGACACAAGTTGTGACAAACTGAAATGATCCTTTGAAATAAAAAGTATTACAACTTTTTGTTCTCGTAAATAATACATGCATATTTTATTACACTATCAACTGAAATTCCGACGTTGTATTTTATTAAATATTAGAACACACCTTCCAGGCCTGATTATAAACTCACTTTGCCATCTTGTCAGTGCAGGACATGGTGACGGGAGGTTTGCCCTGCGCCACACCGGTCCAGTTCATATTGGCCATTGGCGCTGTGATGGGCAGCGTCCCCTCGCCTCCGTCCACCTTCACCCTGAGGTGACAGTGGAACCTTCTGCTGGGATCTGACATCAGAAGTAATAGAAGATGGAGACTTGACTGCAGGCAAAAGTGGCCCAAATCAGATTTTTTTTGGGGTCAAGTGACCAGGTCAGACTTCTTCAGAAGTAGTGTGAACACTCAAATCTAGCCCAAATCATATTTTTATCAAATCAGGTTTAGACCACTTCCATATGTGGTCCTGAATCAGACTCAGATCTGATTTTTTTCAACGCGGCCGCAGTGTGAACAACCAAGGCGGATTTGATGTGACTTTTACGTCAATCTACATCGACATTTGTCACAATTATGCGCCAGCAGGAGTTAGCTTAATGATGCTCATTAATGTTACGGCTGCCATTACACAAACATTTTGAAATAAAAGCGAAAAATGCTTCCTCCATAACCTCCCTAACTTTAGTGCAACAGCGTGCTGCATCTGATGTCATTGTTATTGTTCTTTTGCGCATGCGGGTCAGTTCGAAACCGCAAACAGCTCACACTGGAATCTGATACAGGCCACATTTTAAAAGGTCATGTGAACAGCCAAAAAAATCGGATCTGAGCAAAACATCTGAATTAAGCATTAAGACTTGCGGTGTGAACGTAGCCTTAGGGGCTGACACACAAAGCAGACGGCAGAGAACTAGATGTGAGGCGTCACCAGAGTTGGGTTTCGTTGGCTCACGTCTTCTGGTGTCGCTTGTGTCTTCGCCATAAAGTTGTACTTGAACACACCGCAAAATACCTTTTCAAATATCTTTGGCGGGAATATTAGCACCTACTTTTGTTCCTATTCCCCAAAATGCTCAGGATTTTCACAGACTGGTTGTGAATGTTATTTTTATAAAGCTCTTCTTCATTCACACCCAAAACTGTCCTGTAGCTGTATTATTTCCTATGACTCTTCTTCTGCTGAGAAGATGGATTCTATGTTTTTTTTAACTCTTTTGATGCATAAAGGAGCTGCTGAAAATATGTTGACGTGGATGGCATCTACAAGAAGAGGAAATGAAGCTAGAAGTTCTGCTTTTTTTTAATTAATTAATGATTTCACAGGGCTAAAGTGTTTTATGATGGATTTGTCCTTTGAAAAAATAATGAAACTGTCTGAGGTTAGTGGTTTGTGCAGCAGCTGAGAACAGAATCTAAATAGCTGCAGAACAAATAGATTATTAAAGGTAAATGTGTCCACAACAAAGAACAAATTGATAATAATACAAAAAACTGAAGGTGCAAATGTGCATCTAGATCAGGTACAGAAGCAGAAATGTTAGATTTCTTGACATATTTGACAGACAAAACAACATGAGTCAGTATCATTTATCATCACCATCGTCTAAATGTGTTGGTCTCACATGCAGCTGTGGTCTCATAGGGACAGTTGAGTCGAGCGTCTCCACACGGCGATGAGCTGACGTACATGTGGAAGAGGACGCCGTCCTGCAATCGGAAGCCACCGCCGCCTTTATTTGGTACGAAGATCGATTGTTCCTCACTGTCAGCTGGCTTACTTCAAAGAGGAAAGACACCGAGAAGTTCAACATAAGATGGAGACAGGGTGAAAGAAACAAGACCAACAACAGACAAGGTATGAAACAGTATGAAACTGTGCCTTTTTAAGTCACTTTGTACTTATTAATCAACTTGCAGATAGAGTTCACTGTGGGTATTGGGACCCTAAAATATTTAAGAAAACCCCATTTCGTTCTCTGTGACATTAAGTTGTTGTGACTTAAATGAAAGTTAGAGAAAGAACCTTAGTTAGAAATTAATCTAACTCAGCTAATCTGCTCCCAATGTGGAGCTGAGATTCACAGACTGCGTAGGGAAGTTAGAGATTTGGGAAGTGTGGACAATAAGAGAAAATACAGAATTATGCAAGCCTTGTACTCTAAATTAAAGCTGTTTAATTACCCTGAAGGCAAATTCTCCACAAAGAATAACAAAATACTTATTTCAAGTTCTGGGCTGAGGATCTTACTGGAACAGCAGCTCCAGCTGAGCATAAAGGAATCGAACCAGCGCCCTCCGGCTTACGACTTCAGCGTGGCAGTCGCTGAGCGTACCGCCATGGTCACTCATGTTGTCTGAGTCCAGACACTTAGTCCCCGTAGCCAGAGACACAACCTGCGCTGATCTGAGGTCAAATCCTGGAAAAGAAACGGAGGATGTGGGAAAAGTCAGGCAGGAAAATGAAGACGGCCCTCCCCTTCGAAAAAATGTCCACATAAGTCGTTTGTTCAAGCAGCAATAACGACTTATATTTATGTTTATAGGGGCGTCGCCATTGCCAGACCTTCCTCCACAGCGCTGCGGAGGAGGGTCTGGCGAGTCCACACAGCATTCTGTTTTATTGGCATCTCACTCACAATCGTCTTGGGCGGTGCTAAGCGCCGGATGGAGCCACGGTGCCTCTGCAAAATAGTCTCGGGAAAGAACTTGTTTTGGTGGAACGTGTACGTTCAAAAGTAGTTTTAGTCGTGCAACAGAAAACTCAGATTGTACAGATAGTCTAGCTAGCTGTCTGGATTTACCCTGCAGAGATCTGAGGAGCAGTTAACAATAGTCCTCACAAATCCACCGGAGTTTAGAACGTCAACACAAAGAAAGCGGAAGGTGACGGACATCCGGCGGAATTTCCGGCGGCAACGGAACGATCCTGGAAGTGGAAGGTGGTGGATATAGACTAGAAGTAAAGTGACGTAGAGAGAGAAGTAACATCTGATTTGAACCCAAACCACGATCTTTCTCTAAACTTCACTTAGTATTTTTTTTGCCTAAACTGGGACCGTTTCACAACGTTAATGCCGTGTCTAAAACCGCGACCGTTACGTTCTCTGGTTTAGATATGATGACGGAAAATGCTCCTGTAGGTCTTATTAGATGGTAGGAAAAAAACGACCTATATCCTTATGGTTTGACTTGAAGAGTCACAGAAAAAGAAGAAAGAGATTACAGACAGCAGCGTTGCAACAAAAGGCTCCTTCTTGCTTCTTGTTTACGATATGATGATGATAGTAGGTCAGATTTTTTTAACAAATGCCAGATCATGCCAAAGAGGACAGAGGAACGTACGTTCTGCTTATGGCGGCACAAAGCAGTTTAAGTTTGTCACAAAAACCCGCTGTGAGGAGCAGGAGTAAGAGAATTTATATTGAACATTCAGGCAAGTATAGTTGTAATTACCTATTTACGTTAACATATATATATCACAAACTATCATTGGTCTTGGACAGGCTAGGCCCACCCACACTGTGATTTCTGCTTATGCTTCTGATTACAGATATCTGTAACTGCTCAGATTTCTGGTGACTTGTTGAGCAAATAATTGCCTCTCTGATGAAAAATGGAACAAGACGTTCAACATGATGCAGTTAAAAAAAAACGCCTCATTTGACTCTCAGAACAAGACATTTCCTCTTTGCTCTCCTCCGCCTCGCCGTCCCGGCATATGCAGAACGCTAACCTGCTGAGACAGGCTGATGAAAAGTGTATGACTAAACTCCAACGCCTCAAAAACATGCTGTTGTGCTGCAATCTGGCCTCATCAGAGACTCACAGGACGGTAAAGACGACTGTCTGATCCGCGGGGTAATTTGAGGTATCTCATTTGTTCGATTTGCACATCTTCATGTAAGAGAGACTCGGATGCTCCTGAACTGTCCTGACTGCTTAAAATGACGAATTTCATTTTTCATCCCCGTTTTTAAAGCGAAGCGAAGATCTGTTGCTTTTCATATGACAAAAAAACTCATCGTGGGCAGTATATTGTAACATCTTAGTCTTTGAATTTCAGCTGATAGAGTCAGAAGACTGGATATTGTTTGAAATATTTTGGTATTTTTTTCAATATAATACCTGAACTTTGTTAAACTTGGATCAGACTACATGGTATTTTACTCTTTTAAGGGCAACTTTGGTATTTTTCAACCTGGACCCTATTCTTTCCCATGTTTTTGTACCTAAATAACTGATGGGAACAACAATCTTTTAAAGTTGGTCCAGTATTGACCAAAACTGCTTCAGTCGGGACTCGACAGCGGCAAAACAAGCTACAATGTAAGTTATTGGTAAGTAATTGCGCACCTTCAATTTACGTCCACTAAAAGTGCTGTTTTTGCCATTAGAAATGCTCAAATTAGTATGTGTCTGACAGCATTATGGAAAGGATCCCTACAGATAAAAAAAATTGGGTTGTATTAATTGTTTTACATAAAAACATCCCCGGAATATCTATCGCAAAACCCACCAGACTCCATTAAAATAAACAATACTTTTAGCGTGTAGAGAGCCAGCATATTTTCACATGTAAATGGGTGAATTAAGGGTTTATTTCAACCAAACCAGAGTGGTGATTGTTGTTGGAACAGTGGGAAAACGAACCAAGACGGCTTTTTGATTGATTTTGAGATTGATTTAGTTTCTGTCGACTTTGAATGAAGTGTGTTTTACAATGATAAAAAAATACTGTTAATTTAAATGGAGTCTGGTTGGGTTTGGCGATAGCAATTGCCCAATTACTAACATTATTTATTAACACATCCCAGAAGTTACCAAGTAACATTATCATTAATTTATCAGGGTGATGTAGTATGATCCCGACAAAATTCCCCCTCACCCTCATCCTGTCACATCCGAGTTTTGACCGTTGTGTCTCCACCACTCACCTCTGGTCATTACAATCCCTGCCAGGACCTTGTGGCGGGCTTGTGAGGAGGTAGAGAAACAGCAATCTGTCAGCTCTGAGTATTTCTCTCTCACCAGGTGGAAAATCGACTCTGCGAAGAACTGCAGAAAAAGAAATGGAGGAGACAGTGTTTAAAGAGTGGAAGATGCATATTGAACGTCTCATTCTCATCCCTTATCTGAATTTTACATAAGCTTATTCAGGATTATTCATTAATATTCTGACTATGGTTGGTTAGCGATTTTGCCTCACCGTTTATTATTGTCTGTCTTACTTCTTTTATTCTTTCTTTATTTTGCCATGTTAGTTAGCTCTATCTACTAAAAACTAATTATTGCTATACCGGAGTACGTCGAGTTTCAAATACCATTTGAGCATTAAAAACTTACAAAACATCCCTTTTAAAGTTAATTTAGAGCAGATAACAAATGTGCAATTTATTTGAAATTAATCGCGAATAAATGTTTCAACTGATTGACAGCCCTTGTTTCTACATTTTACGTAAAAAGTTGGTTAATCTGCGCGCTATAGTCTGTTAAACCTATATTTAAACCTGAGGACATTGTGACTTCTGTGTCGACGCACCGAATTCTTTGTCTGCAGGTATGCACCAACAGCTGTGACATTCGCCTGGACCACAGTAGAAAATCTCTGACAGTCTGTCAGTGATGGCCGAGAGTTTTCTCACTCTAAACTCCCCCAGTCTGCAGAGGAAGAGCTGTAATATTCCTACTTGTCAAAATATGTCTAATTATATTTTTTGGCTGTCATTCTTTTTGGGGGAAGTTACAGTAAGTTGCTACGAAGTGCCAAGAGGAGCATCACAAATAAGTGTGGAGAATTAATAAGAGAGCCTTTGACAAGATCATATCTAAATATCATATGGACGGCATTTATACACCGCTTTAAAATAGTCTTAGCAACCACAGAGAGCCCTTCACACACTGTAGGATGCTCTACAGACTGAATGTTGTTTTGGGCTGAATTTGCTGAGAGTAGGGTTTGAACCTGTGTGAGAAAACCCCGTTGGACTTCAAGTCTAATGCCGTAACCACTTAACCACAATGGATGAGAAATAAAACTATTGCCATTCCAACCACAATTAGATCTTCTCATCTCAGGCATCGACTCTGAAACAACCCTGCTGTGACCTGATTTCTCAGGTCCTCATTCATCCTCACTTAAGTATCACCGCTTCTCTCACAACTGAATCAACATATAGATTATGTCATATGCGATGCAGGCATGTTTAAGCATAAACTATAATCGCACTGTCCAGGGATGTGTGATAACGTACTGCAAGGAAGTCTAGCAGAAAGGTTATTTCTCAACATGTAGGCCTACAATATTTATATAAATCTGTTTTATTTTATAAATCCAAGAATCTTGGCAGACTAAATCTGTACAGAAATATCTTTCGCTGTGAGCAGGGTTTGAACCTGCGTGGGGAAACCCCATTGGATTTCAAGTCCAACGCCTTAACCACTCGGCCATCACAGCTGGAAAAGGAGTTCTTGGTTTACACTCCTGAAGCCCCGAGCCCTGACTGACTTGACAGAAGGATCCATGTGTACCTGTAACAACTGCTGAGGGCAAGAACTGGCACACACACATATTATTTCTGTTTTTGGTCGTTGTTGCACTATTATGGTAGTTTGGAAGAATCTCTTTGCACGACAACCAACTCTAAAATCGAGGCCTACTCTGTAAGCCCGTACTGCATTGTCAGAAACCTTTAACTTTAACAGACGACTTACACTATAAGCACACACTTTATTGCCTTTACTGTGAAGAAGCTATTCTTGAAGATGTTCTCAACTCTCATTTGAAAAGCTTCTTCAGTTCTGACCATAGACTGTATAATATTAATGGACAAAACATCCGGTTCGGCGAAGTACTGCAAAGTGCCTTAAACCTGCATTCTATCTGAATTCCAGCAGGGGGCGACAGGTGTGGTTGCAAAAGGAGTTTGGGTTCTGTAGAAATCTATGAGAAAGGGACCCACTTCTCACTTGATTTATTACCTCAGTAAACATTTTCATAATGAGTTTATGGTCTCAATCGCTAGTTTGAAGTCTTCTGCAACACAGAAGGATGTTCATTTTTTGAATAATGGTCATGTTGATTTTAAAATCGATGATAAAGCAGGGGGTGTTTTAGGGCGTGGCTATGATGTGATTGACAGTCTTATATGTAATATATCTATGGGACAAAGATATATTTAAAACCTAGCGAAGCTAAATCTTAACTTGAATTATGTAGGCTAGTTTTCAGCAGCAGTTGCATCCAGATTGCCAGTGAAAGTGTGTAACGTAGAGTGTAAGCAGCGTTGCCAACTCTCAGCTAACGTAACAGTCTACGGCTCCTCCCCTCACTCCTCCCTCTCGCCTAAAATCGTCACATCCGCAACCAGGATGGCTACGCCCATAACGGCAAACTCGACGACTCATAGCAGATCTCCACAAACCAACGGGTGATGTCACACATGCTCTGTCCATTAATATTTACAGTCAATGGTTCTGACTAACTGATGGGGAGTCCCAGGCATTTAACCTCTGAAGGATGGTTAGCACCTTGAGGGTCCTTGAGGTTTAATGTAAGTCGTTAGTCCACCTGACTCTCAAGTGATAAAGTGTGAATGTCTTGCCTGGGAAGGGATGTCATCATAAGTGACTGCTCTGGCCATAGTGTCAAACTTATTTACAAAGCATGCAAAGATTTACCAGTGCTGCAATGCTGATGTCCTTGATCTAGAAGGACCCACCTGGCTGTCATGTGACAAGGTGTGAATGGATGTGGAATCAACAGCACCTTTAGATGATTTGACAAGAACTTTGTTCATAGCATACTGATGCCCTTGATTTGGAAGGACCCACCTGGCTGTTATGTGACCAGGTGTGAATGGGTGTGGAATCAACAGCAATAACATAGTCACAGATAGAGTTCGCTGTGAGCAGGGTTTGAACCTGCGCGGGGAAACCCCATTGGATTTCAAGTCCAACGCCTTAACCACTCGGCCATCACAGCTGTAAAACAAGCTCTTGGTTTACACTCCTGAAGCCCGAAGCCATCACATGACTTGACGGAATTGATCTGAAAAGAACTTTGTTAATAGCATACTGATGCCGTTGGTGTGGAAGGATCCATGTGTACCTGTAACAACTGCTGAAGGCAAGAACTGGCACACATATTATTTCTGTTTTTGGTCATTGGTGCACTATTACAGAAGTTTGGAAGAATCTCCGTGCACAACAACCAATTCTAAAACCAAGGCCTACTAAGCTACTGGAACCATGTTATCCAAACACAAGCATCTAGAGTATTATTAATGATAGAAACCGCTGTGAGCAGGGTTTGAACCTGCGCGGGGAAACCCCATTGGATTTCGAGTCCAACGCCTTAACCACTCGGCCATCACAGCTGGAAAATGAAAAAAAAGGCTGCTCAGGTCATCAGTCCTTAGGTTGGGAGATGGCAGATGAAATATTTGACAGTCTGAATTGAGTTCAGTCGTAGCCATTTTGTAAAAGCAGGTGTTTTATTTTTTCGGGAAGCGAAATTCTCTGGCTCAACATTTTCTGGATGACAGTGGCACAAGGTCGTGTGTAATGAGTGTGTTAAACAATTATCTGTCAGATTATTATGCTCTTCACACCGCCTTCCCGCTCCACCTCCGTCTCCTCTGTCTGCTGCTGCTCCTCCTTCATCCCTAATGTGCTGTAATAATGTTCATTAATGCGTCACGCCGTCTGACAGACAGTTCATATTGAAGGGGAGATGATGCTAAATGATCAGTCGGAGAAGCTGCAAAAATAAATCATCTGCTACACAAAGAGGAGGAAGGGAAGCTTTTTGCAAATTGTTATGTTTGTGGTGTGCCAGCCTAAAGCTTTTGTTCAAATTTAGAGCATATAAATGCTTTTTTTCCTCCAAAATGTACCATTGCATCCTCCTGTCTCGCTTTAAATCTCCCCAGGGTTTAATAAAATATCTACATTCCTTTGCATATTTGGACGGTGCTCTTCAGCTGAGCTGAGCTGATCTCAGACAAATCTTCTTGTATTCATTAAGCACGACAGCAAAAAGACGTCAAGGACAATTCTCTGATGCTCAGAGACATAATGAAGTTGTTTAGATGCTGCAGACGATGCATACAGGACACCATCCAGCTCTTAGGCCTCAGGACATGATGGCCATGCTGATGTAAGGCACACTCCATTTGATAGCATACGGCACCTCAGACCCATTTATCCAGACCATTTAGAAGACTGGCGAATGCTAAAGAGATGAAGGGCCAATTCAGTGTCACAACTGATGTTTCCAAGTAAGATAAATCTGTCTTTAACAATATGAAGGGCATATACGGATACACTAAGTCTGTCTCCTCTCTCTATACTCTGTGTAAAATGCTGACCAGACATTTCTCTACAAATTATACAATACAATACTTCTGAAAAACTGATTTATTATGATGTCTATTTTCCAGGTTTTTCTCTATGCATTTTGTTTTGTTTGACAGTTTGATTTTCTCAGAGTGTACGATGTATGCATGAATGCACCATGAGTTTAAGAGGTGTACCTGAATGCACCATAAAGTCCCATTGAAGCTGCTCGTTTTATCGTTTGTTGATTGTTTACATAAGTAAGGTTACACTGTGTGGCTAGCTGCATGTTATTGGCCAGTGAGCTACACTGTCGTGTGTTGTTGTTGTTGTTTGTTTTTCGGACATGCGAGTAGGTGGGGGTGGAGAGAGAAGAAAATACTGGGAGAAGCGCATCTGCTTTTGATCTTGATGATCGAAATTGAAAGCTCATTTCGATTTTCGATTTTGAATGAAAATTGTGACACCCTTAAATATTATGTCTGCGCAGTGATTTGGGGGGTGGAGTCACGGTCCACACAGGGCCAACCAATCCCAGCTGTCAATTATAATGTTTCTCCCCGTTTTTGTAGCCTCAAAAAACAAATAAAAAACAAACTGATCAGAAAAATAAACACTTGAACAAACATCAACGTGATCAGAACTACATAAAATGACAGAAAACCATCTTTGAGGAAAATGTATTGAAGTGATTTTCAAGTTTGGCAAATATCCTATCCACTTGTTTTTGTTAATCAAAAAGACATCTTTAAATCTAAATACTGTGGTGTAGTAAAGGGAATTCTGACCTACTCACCTGAGGTAGCTGATGTTTGGCTCTGCTGCTGTGGAGGCCCATCACCTTCCTCTCCGGTCCCAGAGTTACGTTATAAATGGACTGCAGGGCGGCTGCTGCCGCCTGAGCCTTGGCCAGTCTTTTACTGTAGCCACACCCTTCAAAAACCCTCCCCTCCACCCTTACCACCATAACAAATCTCCTCATTGGCCTGCCATGAATCCTCTCTGTCAGGCACATGTACCTGAGTCCTGGTCGCAGCTCGTTGAGCAGCGCCACTGGGCTGAGGTGCCCTAGAAGTGAGCTGCTAAGGGCTCGTCTTTTTGGATTAGTTGAGAAGAAGTCCAGTGTGAGTCGGACAAGTCGTCTGTGGTTGTAAATGCTGTAGAAAACCTCATTTTTTGCTGTGTTGCAGTGCAGGAGATCACAGTTTTCAAACAGCGATGGCTCAAACTCTTTAAGGAATGCGTCAGGGATGTCCAGTTTATCCGCTGTAAAATCTGCAGGAGTGCTGGTGAAGTTCCCCATGGAGGCGTGAGCCTGGGAGGCGTTTGGGAACTGGATGAACGAGCGGAGAGCCAGTTCCGCAGCCCTCATCTTGGCCTGCTTTTTTGTTGGTCCTCTGCCCTCGAAGTGGAAACCATTTACCTCCACGCCCACAGAAAACACTGGAGCATGCAGTGGACCAGTCTTTGACATGATCTCATACCGCAGACCGGGTCGTAGCTCGTTCAGCTGCACCAGCGCGTTCTTCTGAGCGACAGCCCAGGCTGCTCTCTTACAAGTCAAGTGGTTTTGGTAGAGCAGCCGGTCTTTCCCATCCGCCAGTGGCTGTTTCCTCTTCAGAGCTCTTGGTCCACGTTTGGGGAAGTTTGTGCAAAAGGTTGACGGATGATACTTCCGTAGTAGGTCACAGTCCACCTGGCTTTTATCATCTTCGTTCTCTTTCACCTCCAAACTGCTTGTACCTGTTGGCAGATCAAAATCATGACGGTGAACAAAACATGAAGGAAAAATGTGGTTCTTTTGTTAGAATCCCAGTGCATTTTGTCAGTAGGACTACATGTAAGTAACAAGAGTCTACAGCCATGTCAGCGGCTCTGTGAGACTGTCCTGTGAGCTAAATGCTAACATCAGCATGTTTATCATCTTAGTTTAGCATGTAGCATGCTAACATTTCAGCAAAACACAAAGCACAGGATGGGAATGTCATTAGCTTTGCAGAAATTTGGTCATAAACCAAAGTATTGGACACATTAAGTGTGTTTACATGCACTTACTGTAAGTAACCAGGTTACAGTGAATCTGCGTATACACACACTCGGTCAGTAATTAAATTTCTCGCCTACGACCTTTTGTTTGGAAACATGGATTTCTTATTTAAACGATCATTCCCCAACAGCGCAAATTGGTCTAAATTTAACAATTAGTCAAATGTTCACTGGTGGAAACTAACTTTAGACTTTGTGTTAGTTTCACTTCATGGTGGCACTAGAGCAGTGGTTCTCAAACTTTTTCGGTAATTCCCCACTTTGGACAAGGGGGAATTTTCAAGCCCCACCTGCCCCCATCGTCCCAACACAATGTTAATGAAATATGCAACAAGCTTAAAATGTTCCAATTTATTGAAGTAACAAGTTGTATCTAAATACAAACTATCTACATCAAATAACAGCAAGTTCAAAAATAAAGAAAATAAAAGAGTGCAGCTGTGTCATAACTTGTATCAAGTTCAAAAATAGAAAAGAAATAAAAGTGCCACTTTGCAATCTGTTAAAAAAAGAAAAGAAGAGAAATCCATTTGGCAAGACAGGTCTATTTATCCCTGCATTAGTGGCTGCAATGAGCCTATTTTGCATTGCACAATTTCTCAAAGCGGGGTTGCAGGCTTGATACTGCCACTCTCAAGTCATGCTCAATGTTCAGCTGAGATCTGTACTTTGTTTTCAGTGAAGCAACAGCTGAAAAGCCCATCTCACAGAGATATGATGTGGCAAAGGGAAGAAGAATGCACACAGGTCTCTGCCCGATGAGTGGATACTCCCTCTCCACTCCAAACCAGAATTCACTAAGAGTATGCCCAGGCATACTGAGCACTGTTGTTCAGGAAATATTTTTGAAACAATCCTCTCAGGGAAGAGAGGTGCTGCTTAATACATGGGATCACTGTGGTGGCTCCAGAATCAGTGGTTTCAACAACTTCACTCAGGTTCTCAAAGACATCTATGTTTTGCTGATCAAGGCACCTGCCCCATACCTCAAGCTTTCGAGTGAATGCAGTGATCTTGTCTGCCAGGTGAGGTAGGTGCTTGTCTTTGCCTTGAAGCTGAAGATTTAATTCATTCAGCTTGCCAAACACATCGCTGAGGTAGGCCAGTTTAAAAGAGGGGAATTCCTGTTACACTTGGTGTCGCCCCCGGGGGTGATCGGTCTAATAAGCGGCAACACACAGCTATAAGGACGGTTTGCTCTCACACGCGCTGAATTTATAGTCACACAAACACGCGCAGTCACTCTCTAGTCTAGTGCGCGGTCTTGCTCCAGATTCTGGGAGATTGGATCTCATTTGCGGGCATTTGAGAACCGCTGCACTAGAGGAACATTCAAGTCATCAACAAAGTCAGTAGGATTCATCCTCTGGGGGTCATGAACTTTTGTACAAAATTTCATGGCAATCCATCTAACAGTTGCTGAGATATTTCGGTCTGTACCAAAGTGGTGGACCAACCGACAGACACTGCTATATGGGTGTTTTGTAAAGTAAAAAAAAGATGAAATGAGGTAAATGTTATGCACCAAAATCAACATAATACACATTGATTGTTTGTTACTTGGCTGCTGAGGTATCTTACTAATCCATCTGTGGTAGCAGAACATGGAAAACATCAGTTTTATTGGCAGAAACCAAAACATTTTTAAAGTGCAAAGAGGAAAAATATGTACTTAAACTGTCGGCATCCTCAGCTGATGATGCTCCAGTATCCCAGTGTCTTATGGGCCCGATGAGGGTTGATAGCATGTTGACCCGTTCTGAAAAACAGGATCATATTGTTGGTTTTCTCCACAGCATGACCCCGAATCATATATATCACACACAGAAAGATGCATTATTTCACTATATGTCTTTTTTATATAAAATAATACAACTCATCTCGGACATTTTTTGGTTTGTGAAATGAGCCCAATTACATTCACCATTCTGAACGCTTATACTGCATGGTTTTATATTCACTCCCAACCATAAAAAAAGTAATGAAATGGACTGAGGTAAACACGTTCATGGCGATAGTGCAAACGTAATGTGTGAGGCCGGGAGGGCCATTAGAGTTCCCACTTAAATGGATGGAAGTGAAAACAAATAGAAAAGGCGGCTCAGAGCCAACCGGGGTAATTGAAAGGTGTCTGTGATAAGGACGGAGGGTTTCAGACAGGAAGCGTCCAGGGGCTTAAAGCTTTGTCTTATTAACCCAGGCACACAGTTTTTGAATCAAACACAATCGTTTTTCATTAGATTTCAACGGATTTGGTGAATGCTTTGAGGGTTTCACAAAAAATGCCGTCTTTGGTGTGATTGATGTTTTTCTGTTAAGTGTATAAGAAATAACCTTTTGGTTCTTTGTTCCATAATGACATTTTGTCACACATAACAATGCCTCTCCAGATGTGTTGGTTTTCATCTTGACCCACGTCTTTTTTTCACTTCCCTCCAGTTTTTCTTTAGATAGATGTTATCTAAAAAAAAAAGCGGCTGTTGTTCATAGGTTTCGGTTGGATGTTGAAGGGTATTGGAATCGTATGTGCACTATCTAGCTTTAGGCTTCTCAGAATAAAGAGAGCTTATATTAAAGGAAGAGGTGAGAAGTCTGAGAGACATCCATCCCTAATTAATGATTGACGAAAACCGGTGGAAGATATTCCATAACAAAATAATTTAGGAGATTTTCACAAACAATTACTAGGAAACACACGTCATTTATTTGATTTAACAGAAGGATTTGAAAAACATTGGGGTTAAACTTTATAATAACATCATGGATAAATGGATTGATCAATTAAACTTAAGTTTATATTTATTTTACCCGTAACAACCAATGCTATGAATATTAATGTTTAGTTGTTAGTAATGCTATAATTGTGTGTATTTATATATTATATGAAGTATTAGTTGATGATTATTACCTCATCATTTGTAAACCTTTACGAAATTGTTATTATTTGGATGGCTTTGGTTAATAAATAATGTAAAGCATCTATATACATCATTTAGATAGATATTATCAGTGCACAAATAATAAGAGGCATAAAAACATAAATTATAGTAATAGTTATTATTATTAAACACTATGGAATGAGGAATTCTAAGTAATGACGACAACAACACTGTGACACATTGATACAAGCCTTCGGTGATCGCGCTTCACCCCCACCCCTCCTCACCGCAGTTACTTGTAACCAAGGAGACACGGAGGATTTAAAAAAAAGGGTACAGGTAATTATCTTCACTCGATTTTCTGCACGCAAATGACACCATTTTCTAAACATAGCCATGCTGAGAAATACAGAGTGTTTTGCAATTGCAATTTCTTGGCCACAGTAAATGCTCTTGACATGAAACTTGAGACGCTTGTTTGGCATGCGGCTCTGAGGCTCTGTGCCAAATTTGGTGAAGATCTTCCATTAGGGGGCGCTATAATCAAAGTAGATGTGTTTTGCAATTTACTACAGTCCTTGCAGTTTACGTTTGCCTCGCCATCGGAGAATTGCGCCAGGGAGGCTTGGACCCCGTCATAACTGCTTGCAGTTCTAGTTAACGTTGTATCAACTCATTTAGCAATGGCTTGAATGTAATGGACGTTCAATAATATAAAATAGTTGGTTACTAAAGCTTTAATTAACTATTTACCATTTATTATAGATTATAAAGTGTTACAAACATTGGTCTCCGTTCTTTTTATGCGCAGGCCGTACCTTCCTCCTCCACACTCAAACCCCATCTTTTAATTTTGGGATTTGGCTTCAGGAAACTCCCGCAGCTCCAACACAATAATAGATCAGCTGCTGATCCGTGTTGGCCCATGAACCACTGGCCCCATTTATCCCCAGTTAGATTTACCTGGTGCCCTGCCACCATTCAACATGCAGCTTTGGTTTAGCAGTGCACGGTGGGGCAGAATATACCCCACATGCAGACATAAAGACAGAGAAATATGGGCTGCAGTGGGCAATTATATTGTTGGTTGTGAAATATTCATACCCGCCTGCTGCAAGTAAAACATACAGTATAATGGATCAACATTAAAATAATGAGCCATTTGAAGACACTTTGAAAAAGTTTCCAGACACATTCTGTAGCGTTTTGGGATAAATAATTCATTGTTTTTAAGCTTAAAATTATTCTAATATTACAAAAGAGTGTTTTGAGCTGATATTGCACTACTCGTCACATTGAAATGAATCTCACAGAAACTTTATAACAGTGATATTGTTTGTTTTTTTAAATGTTATTACTTGCTTTACTGTTTTTTTTTCTGGTGGGTAATTTCCTGCCATTTTTTTTTTCATCCCCGGTGACCAGCGATTCTGGAGGGCACTGCAATGCAAACTAAAAGTAATTAGAATAATGAAGAATGCACACAAAGCCATTGTGCATTAACCTTGCACCTTGCAGTTCTATTAGGCGTGTGATGCCATTAAGCTGTGGGTTGATACGAGCGAGAGCTGCTAGATGGGATGCGACTGTAATGATGTGAATCTGGAGCTTCTGACGGCTGTGGCAGGTGGAGGTTGGAGGTGTTTTAATGACCTGCACCATCACTGCTAACGGGGCCATTTATTTTGGGAGAAAAAAAAGACAATGACTGTGTTTGTCTTTGCGTTACATCGGCTGAGCCCCTCGCACCTTCACACACTTTCTGTCATTTTCACTTAATCATTCGCCTCTCACTCTATCTCCCCCTCGCTCGTAAACACAATCTCTCTCTCTCTCTCTCTCTCGTTCAAGTAGCACTTCATTAACTCACACCCATTTGTGAATTGCAGTATTAGACTTTACACTTGATTTAAGTAGAGGTTAACCAGGTTGCAAGATGACAAATTATTTGCTTAATCTACCAGAAAGCTTCTTCCCACGCGAATCTTCAAAAAAAAATGGGTTTGTGCAGCAATTTAGAGATGAAATCGCAGCGGCTGTTGCGTAACACGGCAGGTGAAATGAAGGGCTCCGGTTAATTTAAATAAAAAATAAATAAAAATAAAAAAGGGATGATACTTGAGCACTGTGCAGCAAACGTTGCACTTACATCTATCATGTTCTCGGCAGTTCTCGACTCGTTTCAGGTGAGGGTTGGCCTCCGCCATGGCTGTGCTTTGTCACCAATCCTGTTTGTAGTATTTATGGACAGGATATCGAGGCGCAGTTTGGTGGGCTGGGGATCTCATCGCTGCTTTTTGCAGATGATGTGGTCCTGATGGCATCATCGGCCTGTGACCTTCAGCACTCACTGGATCGGTTTGCAGCCGAGTGTGAAGCGGCTGGGATGAGGATCAGCACCTCTAAATCGGAGGCCATGGTTCTCAGCAGGAAACCGATGGGGTGCCTTCTCCAGGTAGGGAATGAGTCCTTACCCCAAGTGAAGGAGTTCAAGTACCTTGGGGTCTTGTTCGCGAGTGAGGGGACAATGGAGAGGGAGATTGGTCGGAGAATCGGCGCAGCGGGTGCGGTATTACATTCAATTTATCGCACCGTTGTGACGAAAAGAGAGCTGAACCAGAAGACAAAGCTCTCAATCTACCGGTCAGTTTTCGTTCCTACCCTCACCTATGGTCATGAAGACCTATGGACCCAGGACTAGGTGGAGGGATTATATCTCCAACCTGGCCTGGGAAGGCCTCGGGATCCCCCAGTCGGAGCTGGTTAATGTGGCTCGGGAAAGGGAAGTTTGGGGTCCCCTGCTGGAGCTGCTACCCCCGCGACCCGATACCGGATAAATGGACAAAGATGGATGGATGGATGGATGTAACACCCAGTGTTGTAGTACTCATATTGGTCTTGTCTTCAAGACCACTTTTTGAAGGTCTCGGTCTCGTCTCAGAATCAACCTCATTTTTACGCGGCCTTGTCTTTGTCTTTGATTAAGAGGACTCAGGATTTTATTTCAAGACCGATCCATTATAGGTACAGAAAACAGCATTGAATTCAACTGTACTTTTCCATTTTTATCTGTTCTTTATGCAACAATAATGGACAAGTAAGTGTGTACACATACAAGTAATTTGACTCCACGTCATTGAAACAACAAGAAAACAGAGTACAATTCCTTGTACGTGCACACACTTACTTGCCCTTTAAAGTTGATTCTGATTCTGATTATTGAGGCCAGATAAGAAGGGATAAGTACAGTTAAATGCAATGAGTTTGAAAGGGTCTGCATAGATATGACAACTGTTAAAGTCAAACATCGCTGTGAACCTGTGCAGGGAGATCCTTTCTGATGTGAAGTCCAGACTGTATAGCGGGGACAGCAGATAATTAATTTGCTAAGGAAGCTAAACTCTGTTATCAAACTTTGAGTCTTTTAACTTTTTCATTTGTGTGCTGATTTAATGGGTTGTCTGTGAAGGACAAAAACTGTCTGAAAAACATTATTAAGGTCTGCTCCAAGCTCACTGAGTCTAGCAGAAAGACCTCAGCTCTCTGTGGAAGAAATGAGTGATTAGAAAAGCTGAAAAAAAATAATAACTTAACCTGACCATGCACTTTCTAGTGAATTTTTAGTTATGCCGTTAAGACGGTGCTATTATGTGCCTGCACAGAAAACAAGTCATTATGCAAATTCTTTTATTCCTTTAGCTATCAGGCTATTACAGTAAACACAACCCGTTGATCTGTGCACTTTGTCATTGGCATGTTGATGTTTTGATTGTTGTCGTTATGTATTCATTTATTTAGTTTACATGGATGGAATTGACTGTAAAAATTATTATTTTTAATAGTTATAATAAGCATCAGTTGCAACTCAAGTGTTAAATAAGTGATACTAATAGTATCGTGAATCTGAATAACTTAACCACTCAGCCATTACAGTTTTCTTCTTGAAGCACACAATGAAGAAGCTCACATTTTTTCAGCTTAAACCTACATTTTTTTTACTTTACTTCCCCTCATGTTATAAATCTGGTAAGGCATTACTGATAGCAAAAATGCTGATTAATACTTGACAGAAAAATCACTTGGAACCAAAAGACTATGATGTACTGGATAAGAGAGACTAGAGACAAAAGATCAGAGAAAAAATTAGAACAGGAAGATTACTTCATATTCCAAGGTGCTTGTGTTTATCAAACCTTAGAATTAAAGTTTCTCCATCCAGCCGCTGTTAATGAACCTTATTTAATAGAATAATGAAATTAGGCATGGCAGGGGGGAAGCGAGAAGCACCCACTCACTGTCCGGTGTGTGTGTGTGTATGTGTGTGTGTGTGTGTGTGTGTGTGTGTGTGTGTGTGTGTGTGTGTGTGTGGTTTGACAGCTGTGGATAAGCTAATTTGCTAAGCGTAATTAATCTTCTATCCTCAAGGGCAAAGAAATATGGAAACTTTTTAGAATCATTTCTCTATCAACAGCCTTGGTATCAGGATTGATACGTGTAATATAGTACTAGATGTTTGGTTTATTATTTTCTCATTTAATTAGATTTAATTAAGTTTCCTTTACTACTTGTTGCTTTGAAAGCTGTTAAAGTGTTTTACCTTACAGATATGGCCTTAGAAAACAGGAATTTCCAATAATAAGACTTCAATGGACAGTATGCACTATAGTTGAGTCTGTCACTATAGTTGAGTCTGTCAGGGCTAAGGGCCTGTAAACGCGTCACGTGGTTCTTTTTTCTCCGGAAATTCACAGCCAGACTGTCATGGCGGCTTGTTCAGAATACGAGCTCATATTGTACTGAAATAGTTCACCGAAACGTGTTTCGTGTTGATTTTAAGCGAGAAAAAGGCAGTGCAGTTTCTGAATCTGTCTTCATCCGCTCCCCATTTCAGGGCGAGTCCCGACTGCCCTGTCTCCAGACTGAACCTGTCGGGTCGGCCCAAATGAAGACCGACGGCTCCTCGGACGGCCGACGGCACGGGACACACCGAACAGACTCAAGTCACCGACCTCGCCAGATGGTCCGACGACTGATTATCGGGCTGATGTGTCTCCTCTATAAAGCGTAAAACAAGAACTTGCTTAGCAGCTGTGATGGCCGAGAGTTTAAGGCGTTGGACTTGCAATTCACTGCGGTTTCTCCGTGCAAGTTCAAACTCTAATCACAATGTTTTATGAATATAACATTATTTCTGTAGACATCGAATCCTCACAGGATCATTTTATGACTGGTCAATCTTTGCTCCTTTGTTTCATTGAAAATAAATTGACACAAACAGGCAATTTAAGAGCCATCACACCTTATGACTTGACAGCCAGTTGGACTAACCACCCAAATTAAACCTTAAAGCCGCTCAAGGTGTGAACAATCCTTCAGAGGTTAAATGCCTGGGACTCCCCATCAGTCAGCAATTGATACACTTAAACATGGTTCCTTCCAGATCAAGGGCATCAGTATGCTATGAACAAAGTTCTTGTCAAATCATCTAAAGGTGTCAACTGTACTTGTGAGATGGCCTCCTTCTTGTCTGTTGTTGGTATGCACTATAGTTAAATCTATCATACCTCGGCGGTTCTGAACTGTGAAAAAAGCTAGTTTAGCAGCTGTGATGGCCGAGAGGTTAAGGCGTTGGATTCGAAATCCAATGGGGTATCCCCGCGCAGGTTCAAACCCTGCTCACAGCGAACTCTATCTGTGGCTATGTTATTGCTGTTAATTCCACACCCATTCACACCTGGTCAGATGACAGCCAAGTGAGCCCTTCCAGATCAAGGGCATCAGTGTGCTATGAACGAAGTTCATGTCAAATCATCTAAAGGTGTCAACTGTACTTGTGAGATGGCCTCCTTCTTGTCTGTTGTTGGTATGCACTATAGATAAGTCTGTCGTGCCTCGGCGGTTCTGAACTATAAAAAAAACTCGTTTTGCAGCTGTGATGGCCGAGAGGTTAAGGCGTTGGACTCGAAACAATGCTATTTATGTTGATGCCACACCCATTCACACCTTGTCACATGACACATGACTTGTCACATGACAGCTAGGTGAACTAACGAGCCCAATTTAACTTTAAAGACCCTCAAGGTGCAAACGATCCTTCAGAGGTTAAATATCTGGGACTCCCCATCAGTCAGCAGTTGATACACTTAAACATGGAGCGTTCTAGATCAAGGGCATCAGTACGCTATGAACAAAATTCTTGTCAAATGATCTAAAGATGTCAATTGTACTTGTGAGATGGGCTCCTTCTTGTCTGTTGTTGGTATGCACTATAGTTAAGTCTGTCGTGCCTCGGCGGTTCTGAACTGTAAAAAAAACCTAGTTTAGCAGCTGTGATGGCCGAGAGGTTAAGGCGTTGGACTCGAAATCCAATGGGGTATCCCCGCGCAGGTTCAAACCCTGCTCACAGCGAACTCTATCTGTGACTATGTTATTGCTGTTAATTCCACACCTATTCACACCTGGTCAGATGACAGCCAAGTGAGCCCTTCCAGATCTAGGGCATCAGTGTGCTATGAACAAAGTTCATGTCAAATCATCTAAAGGTGTCAACTGTACTTGTGAGATGGCCTCCTTCTTGTCTGTTGTTGGTATGCACTATAGATAAGTCTGTCGTGCCTCGGCGGTTCTGAACTATAAAAAAAACTCGTTTTGCAGCTGTGATGGCCGAGAGGTTAAGGCGTTGGACTCGAAACAATGCTATTTATGTTGATGCCACACCCATTCACACCTTGTCACATGACACATGACTTGTCACATGACAGCTAGGTGAACTAACGAGCCCCATTTAACTTTAAAGACCCTCAAGGTGCGAACGATCCTTCAGAGGTTAAATACCTGGGACTCCCCGTCAGTCAGCAGTTGATACACTTAAACATGGAGCGTTCTAGATCAAGGGAATCAGTACGCACACACGCAGGCAATTTAAGAGCCATTCACACCTTATCACTTGACAGCCAGTTGGAATAACGACCCAAATTATACCTCAAAGCCCCTCAAGGTGTGAACAATCCTTCAGAGGTTAAATGCCTAGGACTCCCAATCAGTCAGTCAGAACTGACCATTCGCACCTTGTCACATGACAGCCAGGTCAACTAACAAGCCACATTTAAGCTCAAAGACCCTCAAGGTGCAAACGATCCTTTAGAGGTTAAATACCTAGACTCCCCATCAGTCAGCAGTTGATACACTTAAACATGGGTCCTTCCAGATCAAGGGCATCAGTATGCTATGAACAAAGTTCTTGTCAAATCATCTAAAGGTGTCAATTGTACTTGTGAGATGGGCTCCTTCTTGTCTGTTGTTGGTATGCACTATAGTTAAGTCTGTCGTGCCTCGGCGGTTCTGAACTGTAAAAAAAACCTAGTTTAGCAGCTGTGATGGCCGAGTGGTTAAGGCGTTGGACTCGAAATCCAATGGGGTATCCCCGCGCAGGTTCAAACCCTGCTCACAGCGAACTCTATCTGTGACTATGTTATTGCTGTTAATTCCACACCCATTCACACCTGGTCACATAACAGCCAGGTGGGTCCTTCTAGATCAAGGGCATCAGTATGCTATGAACAAAGTTCTTGTCAAATCATCTAAAGGTGCTGTTGATTCCACACCCATTCACACATTGTCACATGACAGCCAGGTGGGTCCTTCTAGAACAAGGTGCTGTTGATTCCACACCCATTCACACCTTGTCACATGACAGCCAGGTGGGTCCTTCTAGATCAAGGGCATCAGTATGCTATGAACAAAGTTCTTGTCAAATCATCTAAAGGTGTCAACTGTACTTGTGAGATGTCCTCCATCTTGTCTGTTGTTGGTGTGCACTATAGTTTAGTCTGTCGTGCCTTGGCGGTTCTGAACTATAAAAAAACCTTGTTTTGCAGCTGCGATGGCCGAGAGGTTAAGGCGTTGGACTCGAAATCCAATGGGGTATCCCCGCGCAGGTTCAAACCCTGCTCACAGCGAGTTCTTACTGTAACAACTGTGGTTCTGTAGACATTGAATCTACCAAAATGCATGGTTCCAGTATCTTTACACCAAAGATCCAATCAAACCCAGCTGAATCCTCAGAGGGTAATTTTATGACTGGTCAATCTTTGTTTCTTTGAAAATAAGTTGGACACACCCAGGCAATTTAAGAGCCATTCACACCTTATCACTTGACAGCCAGTTGGAATAACGACCCAAATTAAACCTCAAAGCCACTCAAGGTGTGAACAATCCTTCAGAGGTTAAATGCCTAGGACTCCCAATCAGGCAGTCAGAACTGACCATTCGCACCTTGTCACATGACAGCCAGGTCAACTAACAAGCCACATTTAAGCTCAAAGACCCTCAAGGTGCAAACGATCCTTTAGAGGTTAAATACCTAGACTCCCCATCAGTCAGCAGTTGATACACTTAAACATGGGTCCTTCCAGATCAAGGGCATCAGTATGCTATGAACAAAATTCTTGTCAAATGATCTAAAGGTGTCAACTGTACTTGTGAGATGGGCTCCTTGTCGTCCTTTGTTGGAATGCATTGAAATAAAGTATGTCAGGGCTCGGCGGTTCTGGAGTGTAAAACAAGACCTTGGTTTCAAGCTGTGATGGCCGAGTGGTTAAGGCGTTGGACTTGAAATCCAATGGGGTCTCCCCACGCAGGTTCAAACCCTGCTCACAGCGAACTCTATCTGTGACTATGTTATTGCTGTTAATTCCACACCCATTCACACCTGGTCACATAACAGCCAGGTGGGTCTTTGCCAAATCAAGGGCATCAGTATGCTATGAACAAAGTTCTTGTCAAATCATCTAAAGGTGCTGTTGATTCCACACCCATTCACACCTTGTCACATGACAGCCAGGTGGGTCCTTCTAGATCAAGGGCATCAGTATGCTATGAACAAAGTTCTTGTCAAATCAGAGATGTCCTCCGTCTTGTCTGTTGTTGATGTGCACTATAGTGAAGTCTATCGTGCCTCGGCGGTTCTGAACTATAAAAAAAAACCTCTCTGCGATGGCCGAGAGGTTAAGGCGTTGGACTCGAAATCCAATGGGGTTTCCCTGCGCAGGTTTGAACCCTGCTCACATAGAGTTCTTGTTATGACTGTAACACCATTGGTTCTGTAGACATTGAATCTACCAAAATGCATGGTTCCAGTATCTTTACACCAAAGATCCAATCAAACTAAGCAGAACCCTCACAGGAGCATTTTCTGACTGGTCAATCTTTGTTTCTTTGAAAATAAGTTGGACACACCCAGGCAATTTAAGAGCCATTCACACCTTAACACTTGACAGCCAGTTGAATACGACCCAAATTAAACCTCAAAGCCACTCAAGGTGTGAACAATCCTTCAGAGGTTAAATGCCTAGGACTCCCCAATCAGGCAGTCAGAACTGACCATTCGCACCTTAACACTTGACAGCCAGGTGAACTAAGAAGCCCCATTCAAGTTAAAAGACCCTCAAGGTGCGAATTATCCTTTAGAGGTTAAATACCTGGGACTCCCCACACAGTTGATACACTTAAACATGGTTCCTTCTAGATCTAATCAGTATGCTATGAACAAAGTTCTTGTCAAATCATCTAAAGGTGTCAACTGTACTTGTGAGATGGGCTCCTTGTTGTCCTTTGTTGGAATTCACTGAAATAAAGTCTGTCAGGGCCCGGCGGTTCTGGAGTGTAAAACAAGAACTTGCTTTCAAGCTGTGATGGCCAAGCGGTTAAGGCGTTGAACTTGAAATCTAATGGGTTCATGGTTCATACCCTGCTCACAGCGATGTACTTCTGTAATTGAAGATCATTGCAAACTAATACTACTGAAAAATAGCTTACTAACAGCTGCTCATGCATGATGAAACAAAAAATACCCTCATTTGAACATAGACAGAAAAAGAATGGACACAGCGGCACCACATACTTCGACGGAGACTAGTGAAGTCCCTTTTCCAGTGATGGCTCAGTGTACTGCGCAGCCTCAAACTGAGCTTGATGACGTAGATGTGACATGAGCAACCTGTAAGTCTCCTGGTAGCTGTGCCAAGAGAAATCTCAATCATTCCGAATCTTGCATTGACAAAGAGCGTAGGTATATGTAAGGAGATAACATAGGCACAGGCTAATTATTGCTAACTAAAATGCTAGTTAACATTAGTAATTCAACTTAAACAGCTAATCTAAGTCGAAACTGCCTGCAAGCTTCTCCTGACGGTAATTCATCTACTAAGCGACAGAAAGTCGTGTGGTTATGACACAATCGTTAACCTATTTTTACAAAAATGCCTGCTACGGAGCCATAACGTGAGATACAAGGTAATGGAGCCTTTTATACATTGTCGTGTTTCTTTAGAAATAAACAATGGACAAATAGTCTTTAAACGCTTCAGATGTAAAGTTATTCGCTGTCAAAGTGACGCCAAAATGAATGGCAGTCAATGGAATGCTAACGAAAGGTGATGGCTTGTTAGCCTACAATCTCCCCATAGGAGGTACACTTTCTGGATGCTCGCTTACCCCCTTGCATTTGAAGGGCACCTTTGGTCACATCAAAATACACAGGATATGAGCAAAAAGTGTTTGTACAATGCATTCCATTACAACAGCATCTCTAGCAAGGCTTCACAGTCCTCTAGTTTTGGTACTTTAATAATAATATCAAATGTTTCAAAATTAATCTTCATAAAAAAATATTTTTTTTATTATTATTAAAGAAAAAACACACAAAATGATCCTGGGGTTCATGGGTCAAAGCGGAAACGTTGACATTGGCTTTTTGAAAGTCTTCACATTTCTTTTGAAAACAAACCTTAACTTATGATTTGTTGTACGAATTGCTTCGGTGCTTGAAATGTGTAACATGGACATGTAGAAATGTCTGAAATGAAATATTGTTAAAATTGCTTTGAATTTGAATTGAATTGACTTGAATATCCTATTGTAAACAAAATTATACAGCAGCCCTTCTCACTGTTTATGTTAATATTTTGATCTTCCTTTCTTTCCCCTGCATTTATCAGTCAGGTTATAGCTGCTGATGGGGCATCTCAGGCTGGTTGGTTAATTTGTTTATCCGAGGCAACAAGGAAACTGCAGCTGCAGGGAATCAAAGGTTCATGTAAACAACTTAACGTAGACATAAACCAGAGTCTAGACAACAATTGATTCAGTAAAGTCAGGATTTTTTTCACTCGCTTCGGGCATAACAGGTTTGTCTTGGAAAGCTGGAGAAGCATAATGGAAATGTACATTGACACGAAGGAAAATAGTAACTAGTAAACTTTAAAATGTTTCCAAATGCAGGGTATCTGCTTATGAAAACATTGCATGCAACCACATGAGAAGATGCGATTGTGGTGGAATGGCAACATTTTGTGGTTCTTGTCATCCAGCAGCGCTCTGAAAAGCTGTGATGGCCTTTGCCCATACTTGCCGGCTGTAGGACTGCCAAACACATCCTAACAATCTCCTAACGCTCTCCTAACGATTCCTAACCCTCTGTTAACAATTCCTAACAATTCGTGGTTAAAGCGTTGGACTAGAAATATAATGGGGTCTGCCCCCGCAGGTTCAAACCCTGTTCACAACGTTGTACATATTTAAAACTACTACTACTAAAAATACCATAACAATGTGTACTTGTTACAGGATCTTTGGTCAAGCCCTTTGTTTCCTGATCAAGACAGAACATACACAAGATAAGAGCAAAAAGCAAGGCTTCCCAGTCCTCCAGATTTGGGACTTTAATAATCTTAAATGTTTAGAAATGAATCTGCCTAAAAAAAGAAGACATGCTCCTGGGGTTCATGGGCCAGAGACGATTAAAAAAATGCCCTTGTTGGAAATGCTTAAAATTCCTTCATTTAACAACATTTGCATGCTGCTTTTATTTATTTATGGTCTAATTTAATTGTTGCTGTTGAGTGTTTTTGATTTAACTGCAGATCTATATCAAGTATAATTTTATTTCCTGCGCAGTGAGAACGAAGCTTTTTTTTAAGTTTACATCTAAATCTAGTTTAGTGCAGAAACTATCAAATCCCTCTCGAGCAACAAATGTACTAATGATTGCTTTCAAATCAACAGACTGATTGTCATTATTTGGAAATGAGTGGTGAAAATATTGCCTGAAACATATGGCAATGTGCAATGAAATTGCAGTGAGAGATAATAACAGTGACAGCAGTAATCTATGGCAGGCTGTCGACTGCTGACGATGGCCTCGTTTCAACTTGTAATGCCCTCGCCTGCTGCTTTACTGTCACTTTATCAGTTTGAAAGATTGGGTTTCATTTTGTCACTAATTGTGGATTGTATGTGTCCTTGTTGTTTTTCCTTTTTCTTTTAGATTTTGTTTAGGAAATCAAGTTCTGGGTAAAGCTACAAAGTTTGCAATCTGCTGCCACAAAAGCCTGATTGGGGACTGTTGAATAAGAAAAGAAACAATCAGCAGTCATTGGTGAAAGAAACTGGAAGCTTAGCATCAAAATGTGTGCAGATTTAAATAGGAAGAGGTTTCAGTTTCAGTTTCAGTGTCAAGTGCACAATAATCAAGACCTTCTCATGAACGGGTTCGGGTTCAGACTCAACCCGTTCTCACTCCGAACTTGTAAAATACGGACGTTTGGGCAGTGGCTGTAAACGACGAAAAAAGCTTCCTTCAGCGTGTGTGTGTGTATAACGCACCATGGAGCAACTACGGTAGCGAGTAGTATGAAAGCCTGAAAATCTGCATAGAGAGGAGGTTGGGCTAAACAACACAGGACTTTGACCGGGGATCGTGTCCCGCGTGTCATGTTTTTTAAACCCAACCGTCCCATTCTTCTTTTCCTAAACCAAATTGTTCTGTTCTTCTTTTCCATGTTCATGGGCCAGAGACGATTGAAAAATGCCCTAGTTGGCAGCACTTAAAATTCATTAAAAGCCACACTTATCAATATATTTCTACATTTTTTTGACTTGCGGGAGGGATTCTAGCAGCTGTGATGGCCGAGTGGTTAAGGCGTTGGACTTGAAATCCAATGGGGTTTCCCCACGCAGGTTCAAACCCTGCTCACAGCGTTATACATCTTTAATCAAAGATCATTTCAAAATAATACTTATGACAATTAGCCTACTCTAAGCTACTCATGATGCAAGAAAAAATACCAAAGTCATATCCTTATATACTGTAATAGTCATCTTTGGTCACACCTTTTGTGTCCTTTTCGGGAAACAAAACACAAGATAAGAGGACAAATTGATTGTGAAATGCAATCCACTACAACAGCACTTCTGTCAGGGCTTCACAGTTCTCCAGGATCAGCTGGCTATGTCTCATGTAAACTCATTTATTTGTGACTGAATCATACAGTTTTTTTTTATCTCTGTGCAAATAGTTTTTATTGAAGGAAAGAAGAAGAACATCAATATAACAGCTGATTCATAACGTTTGAACACATTACACCGGTTAAATTAATTTTCTTTCTCTCTCCATTTCAGCCAAGCATTGTTTTCCCTCTCAAAATCATTATTTACCCTGTGAGCTGAGAAGGACAACTTAAGTAAATGCATTCCTATTTTATTAAAGCTTGTTTGAGAATGCACCCACTGACTTTCACAGCATAACGCATCAGAGTGTGTGCGTGTGTGTGTGTGTGTGTGTGTGTGTAATATTCGTATCGCTCACTGTGATAGGACAATCAAATGTAATGAGAGGACCATTAAATAGAATTTACTGCAATTTCCCTAATACATCTCAGACTGACTGGGTGGAAATACATTTACAAAATAGAGATAATCATGTTTTCAGATTTTTTGTTTTGTTTAAGCAGGTTGTGGAAAGTCACTGCTCAAAATATAAAAAATGAAGAATGAAAGAGTAGCACTTACTAGAGCCCGACTGATATATCGGCGGGATGATATTATCGGCCGATATTAGGCATTTTCCAAACTATCGGCATTTATAATGGCCTATAAATGAATATTTAAAAAATAAAATAAAGACAGATGAAACCCCCTTCAACCATTGTTCTGAGTGTTGGCGTTGTATAGTCTGTCCTCCAGAGGGCGCTCTACAACGTCCCTGTTGGCAACACTCGTGTTTAACCCTTTAAGTTTCAGATCTTAAGTTTGTATTTTTATACATTTTATTTTATCAGAACTTTAATATATTTTGATGTTCCTCTGTTTTGGTGTGACAATGAAACAAACAAGTTTCTTTTTAAACTGCATCATCATATTATTTTAGTGAGGACTCATAAATAACTACAGATAACTAATGTTAGGGAAATCTGTTTATGTTTTGTTACGCGTTTCAGGATTTTTAAAAAAATATATTGACCGATATATCTGAATATCGGATTTTTAAATCACCAAATATTTGTATCAATATCGGCCTTAAAAAATCCTTTACCGGTCGGACTCTAGCACTTACCCCTCCCTCCCTTATTACTAACACTAAAGTGCCCTTGAGCAAGGCCCTATATCCCTTACTGCTCCAGTTAAGCCAGTGGTGTCTTGGTAGGTGGGTAGACTGTGGCTTTCAACAATCATTTAAAAGTTTTCACTCACAAAAAAACACAGTCCCGTTACTCAAATACTGGACTTGAGTACAAAGTTGACATACTTGTACTTCAATCGTGTATTTCCGTTTCATGCCACTTTTTTTTCACTTCTCAATAGTAGGGACTTATTTTATTTTTTTACCACCATGACATTTTTACTTTTCAAGTCACTTTACAGATTAAGATTTTACCTGTGGATTCTCAGTCACTTCTGTTTGGACTTGCTTCCCATGGAGTGAGATCTCCACTTTGTCAATAACTCTTTGAACTGTACCTGTCTGCCTTGATTGCCTGCGTTTGAGCCCAAATTCACCCGTGTCACTAGTCATGTTTCCATCAATGTATTTTTATGCGCGTTTTGAAGTATCACATTAGAAAATGTTGGTGGAAACGGCAAAATTCGAAAAAACGTCCTCAAATTCACAAAAAAGTTTTTACGCTCGCTTGAGGCGTTTTTTGCCTTTTCCAAAAATAGAGTTAATGCGCAAAATGGGAGATGGAAACAGCTTTGCCGAATAAGTGGTGATGTAGCGAACATGACTCACTCACATGACTATAGTCCCGATATCCATCGGATGGGGGAAGGATCGGGATACGGGTCCCATCCAGTGCGGCGTACACTTGTGGCACAAGCTGCGTAGTGGAGTTGCGGGGCTCTATAGCCTGTGCCTCAGCCACGTCGGGTAAATTGACGAACTGGTTCAACAGCTTGAATCATATCATATGGCCCTGCACACCGCGGTGTACATTGTCTCGCTGACACCAAATGTCTCTGCCACAAGCCTGTATTCTGCACAGGTGGTCAACTTCTACAATGCTACCTCTCTCCATTTAGCCAAAGAACTTCTCTTCTAAACTTTGATTTAGCAAGCCGGTTTGCAATCTACAACCATGCATAACGTCAACTTGTGACGAAACTACGCTTTGCGTAGTCTAGTTTATTCGCTCTAAACCAGTTGATGGAAATGCTTCTAATTGCGTTTTCTCATTTGTTTTCTTTTTTGCGACATTTTAAAAGTTTGCTTAAAATCCGCTTGACAATTAGATGGAAACATGACTACTGTCCTTCAAATAGCTCTTCCCTCCAAACATGGTGCTGTTTTACGACGGTCCATATTTTGCCTTTGAAGTCCTGTTTTAGAGGCTACAGTCAGGGAACAAAAGTCTGTGGTGTGTACATCACAGATTGCCTAAAAGGCCGTAACATGGTTGCCTGTAGCCTCACGTTGCAAGATGACCACTGATACATATCATACATACAGTACATCTCCCTGCCCATAGGAGGGTATACACGCCTTGTACCGGCATACAAACACTACTACACCTCTGAGTAAAGCTGCTTATTTGCCAATGGCTCAGAGTGTGGTTTCGCTTCAAAATGTGAAAGATCCTTTGACTTGGGCACTTACGTTTCCTGGAAAAAGACTTCTTCCTGAAAAACAGTGTGTCCTTAGTCGTGATAACTCATACTACACTCTAAAACTAATTAGTTGTTTTCAGAGTGGATACAACTGAAAACAACTAATTAAAGCTGTGGATTTGATAAACGCTTGAACACACAGATGGGAAGTCAGAAAGTCAGCAAATGCGGTAGAGGATTTAGTGTCTCATTCAGTTTTCATATTTTGAGGTATTTCTGTTTCCAGTAAAGTTCATAACAGAGATGGACAGGAGAAACAAAAAAAAGGAAGAAAAATTATTCAAATACGATGTAGAAAGTTCACAGATTTTCCCGTTTTAATGTAACGTTATGTAGCATATTCAGCCCGAGTGGGGATCAAAACACAAACCCTGGCAGCAAGAGTTCCCCTCACACTGAGCTGCAGAAGAAATGGGACCTCTAACCCTTGCAGAGTTAGTGTTGCACTTTACCCGCTCAGCATCCCTGCAATTAAGTTAAATGGGCATACAAACCATATTGCTAATGTTTCCATGAAGCCAGAGCCCCAGAGAAGTGTGGAGATTGCAGAATCCATCAGTGAAATTGCACACTGACATGCCCCACTGAGTTTGACTGCACGATGAAGCTCACTTGCATCCAATATACAGATATGTCCAAACGCGTGACGTGTCATCAGAAAAAAACACTGACAGGCCTGTCACAGAGAGCAGATGTTTGTTCCATGTTGGAGAATCGTAAGCCGCACTGAAAGCGGGACAATCAAATGTTTTCTCCGACTGGATTTTACAGCCAACAAATACCAGTTAATGACTGTTAAATTTAGACTGAAAAGCCACGCAGAAGGGGATTTTACGCCCAAATGGCAACAACTTCATCCTGTCAGCTGACAACAACTTCATATTGTCATCTGTACAAAGAGATTAATCCTTATTAACAAAATCATTTCATTATGTACTCAATGGACTTTGTCCATTAATTCCTAACAGAGAGAGAGAGTTTAGTTGGTCAAATAATATTGCTCACTCTTTTTATCTATACAATTTTAGTTTTGTTTTCCATTTCCTAAGCAGCAGACACACTTCTATGACTTTATTTCAAGCAACGGTTATATTTAACGTAGACAACTAGAAAACTTTACATACTTTACATGTTTAGTTTAGTGTCTTGCTACTTAAAATATAGTTTATTAAGAATGTTATGGAGTCAGGACATGGTAGCTTAGCTGAGCATAAAGACGGGAAGCAGGGGGAAACGGATAGCCCTGGATTTGTACAAAGATACAAAAGGACTTCTACTTGGATCGGTACTTAGTTTTAATAATGTTCACGGTGGAGAAAGCTGACTCTGACAGCTGTACGTTGATCCAATCATTGTCAAGGTGTGTAGTTTTTGGTTAGACCAAGCAGAGAAAAACAGTCTCCGACACAGTCTGTAGCCAGAAAGTAGCGGGTCAGTCTCTCTCCATGCTGTCATCTCTCTTACTCTGTTCTCTCTAGCTGTCTACGCACGGTAAACAATCGATTTGATTGGCTCAATTGAGTGGAGCTATTACTGTGCTAACTGGATTAACTGTGACCGTCAGATAAAAAACAATGCTCTGTGTGTGAAGATTATTCATTGTTATTCATTTATCAGAAGTTAGTCACAGGTTCAGATAGAACCGTCACTTAGCATGGGCCCGGACTGCGGTCCGCCTTTCATTTAGTGATGCTCGATCTTGGCTATAATATGTACAAATCTTAAGACGCCAGCTTGGTGTTTCAGAGCTTTTCCAAAACAATGAAGTAAGCCAACCCAGTGATGGACATGGGGTGTGTGCTACTTAAGTTCAAATGACCTGTATCTTTCTCTGTGAATCGCTCAATTTAAATGTCAACATAGCCGAAGACATAGCACTCAGAAGTCAGGGAAAACTGAAAACACATTTCCGTGTTTCCTTTCTCCTCACATGATTTCCTTGCGTCTCTCCCGTGATTCATCGGTGGGACAGAGTAAGACGTGAGGAAGGGAAGCAAGTGAAGGAAACGTGGATGCAATTTAACGGAAGTGAGATGCATCTCTTGCTTCACGGAGATCCCATCTCAATCCTCGCTCCTCGGGGGCAGAATAAGAGCTTTGCGACAGCCTTCAAGAAGGAGGGCCAGAATGACTTCCGGTTCAAGCGAGGAGCCAGGGGATGTCAAATCAGAGAGTTGGGATTCACGTAGAGAAACTTCAAACATTGTTGAATAACTGTTGGACGAAGAGGGAGTGTAACAATCACACAACATGAGTTTCCCGCTGCTGTGTATTCTCTTTTGTAAACAGAGACCTCTGCCATTTGAGTTAAAAGATGCCACCTTCTGTTGAGGCAGCTGGCATTAAAGTACTGCTGATTGTTGGACGCTTTAGCTGAGTGCATTCTGGCCCTAAAATAGTCACTCCAGCGCTGATGTACAAAAAAGGCCAATGGGTCATCAATGTAAGTGGAATAGGCTTAGCGCACTTTGACTAACCATTGGACGTAATACAAAAGCCATCACGGAGTAATCTGCAGCGTTTACTGCGGATTAGCATGTGGAGAACAATGCCAGTTTAATCCTAAAAGGATGACCTGTTGCCCAGACGACTGTAATTATGATTACCAGGGCTCATGCTGAGACATTGCATTCACACACATACATGATACAGAGTAAACAGAGGGGGAAATGTACAGCGGTTTCAGCTTCATAAGACACTGACATTCTGTTTCATGGAACGCACAAGAAGTCACGCAGGAGACCAAATACACGCACACAATATTCACACTTTCACACAGCTAACGACTACTTTCATCGTCGATTAATCTGTTGGTCATTTTCAGGATGAATAGATCAGGTGCTTCAAGGGCGTAGGTTTTGTTTTAATGTTGGGGGGGGGGCACATTATAACCGGGGGCTCTGGGGGGTCGTCCCTTTACATTTACATTTTGAGCGTCAGAGATATTTTCATTTTTATGCAACAATTTGTGCCTTTTCTTCATCACTTTATGGTGCAAATGTCAGTATTGATGTATTCTATATCCACAAAGTTCAACTACCGGGATTGCTTCGTTGCCGACGGAAATTCCACCGGATTTTACTAATTTCAGCCGGATGTCCGTTACCTTCCTCTTTCTTAGCGTTGGCGTTCTAAACTCTGGTGGATTTGTGAGGACTATGGTTAACTGCTCCTCAGATCTCTGCAGGGTAAATCCAGACAGCTAGCTAGACAATCTGTCCAATCTGAGTTTTCTGTTGCACGACTAAAACAACCTTTGAACGTAAATGTTCCACCAAAACAAGTTCCTTCCCGAGGCTATTTTGCAGCGGCACCGTGGCTCCGTCTGGCGCTTAGCACCACCCATGACGATTGTGATTGGTTTAAAGAAATGCCAATAAACCAGAGGACGTTTTTCTCCCATCCAGGAATGCTGTGTGGAAGGTCTGGCACCTAGTATTTATGTAGAAGGAAATTATTATTTTCCTGTATTGTTCAAAAATGTCTGCATATTTAAAACATCACACATTTCCCCTGCCCCCCCCCCCCCCCTAAAATAAATAAATAAATGTACGTCTGTGATTGTTTGGGCTCAGAAAATGGTGAAAAATGTGGATCAGTGTTTCCCAAAAGCCCAAGACGACGTCCTCAAATGTCTTGTTTTGTCCACAACTCAAAGATATTCAGTTTACTGTCACAGAGGAGAGAAGAAACTAGAACAATATTCACATTCAGGAAGCTGGAATCAGAGAACTTTTAACTTTATTTATCATGGCATGGATCAATCGCCATGACATTTTGTACATTCATGTTCCCCTCAGGATGAATCCTAATGACGTTGGCAATCCTCTAACTTCTTTTTAGCGCCACCAGGGCGTCGGTATCTTTACTAGGTCCTGAGGTGGAAAAATTTGGTGGGACAGATTTCCAGCAAATTGATCCCTGCTCCCATTCACACATAAGCTCATGCAGGAAATGTCCCTGCACATTTTACGAAAAGAGTTTCTTTTTCTAAATGTTTTGAGGATTAAAGGGTTATATAGCAGCTACCTGATCCACCTTCGACACCATGCATCTCTAAGTTGGGGCTATGTAAATAGACTTGATTTAACCTGCTGGGTTTGATTGCAATGAATATGATTAGGATCTATGACTTGCAGTTTTGATTCAGAGTTCAGCCTCGGTGGCCGCAGCAAAAGTTATATCTGGTGTTCCCCCACAACTAAAAGAGCAAACCCAAATGCCAAAGATTTAATGATTAAATAGAACATTTTTAACTCTTTCCCTCTGGGATTCAGTCTAACCTCACAACTGATTATTTAGCTCTGAAAACTTAGGTTAAACGCAAACAACAAGGTCATTTTCTGCCTCCAAAAAAACCCCACAAAAGTATAATTGTGTCACTTTAAACACACTTGAGAAACTATAAAAAAAAAGGACCGCAGTGATCTTTAACTCGCACGCCAGATAAGAACTGTAGTTAGATGACATTCAGTTCTTCCTGAATGCTTTCATTGTATGTTTCTTTGAACAAGCATCAGCTAAATGAATGTAACGTAATTAGAATTATATAAAAATCAAAGCAAATATCACAACAAAACTGTAAGCCAACATAAGAATAATATACTAGAATGTAATAAAAAAACATGCCGTGAACTGCAAAAATAAAGTCTCTAAAGACACAAAAGAGACCTTTGTAAAAAGGAAGTTTTTCCTCACCACTGTTGCACATGCACATGTTTGCTCTTGGGGGGGGGGAATTGTTGGGTCTTTGTAAATTATAGAGTGTGGTCTAGACCTACGCTATCTCTAAAGTGTCTTGAAATAACTCCTGCTATGATTTGACAATATCATAGCAGGAGGATAAATCGTTTCTGCCTCCAAAACACAAAGTATAATTGTGTCACTTTAAACAAACTATATATACTATAAAAATAAATTGCAAGAGGATGTAGTGATCTTTGACTCGCACACCAGATAAGAACTGTAGCTTGATGACCCTCAGGTCTTCTTGAATGCTCTTATTGTTAAGTTAATGTAATGCAATTATATGTATATCAAGGAAAATACAGCTCAACTATAAGCCTACATAATATTAATATACTAGAATGAAAAAAACAAGCCATAAAGTACTAAAATGAAGTCTCTTAAGACACAATTGAGACATGAAACCTGTAGACACAGGCGTAATTCAAAACTGCCCCCCGCCCCAATTACCTATTACAATTTCCTTTACATAAATAAAGACGTTTGAACCATAAATGGATGCAAATTGTTGCAGAAAAATTCACCAGAATGCAGAAAATGAAGGGTTTGACGTTCAAAATTTCAATTTTGCTCAAAAGTGGAGATCTCACCCCCCCCACCTTGCCTGTAGAAGATCGTTTTAAAGATTAAAATAAATCAGACATAATAAAGTCACTGTAAACCACCCACATTAATATGGTTTTGGTATTATGTCAGTGTCACAATCACGTACACTTTGCCTGCTGCACTAACCTTTGCCTTTACACCTCCTCCTCCTCTTCCTCTTAGACTTTCCCTTCAGATCGCGCTCGGACCGCTCCATGTTTCTGCTGCAGGTCCCATGCACCGGTGCCATTCCATAGATTCCCCCTTCTTCTTTTGAATTGAATTTCCCTCTCCTCCTCTGCTGCTTCTTCCTATCTTCTCACTGTCTGAAGCACAAAGGGAGGATTGAGAGTGCAGCTCTGCTGTCGGCTACAGTGACTGACTTCTCCCCGCCTGCTGCCGGCTTTAGGAGGCGAGCTGTTCAGACTGTGACATCATGAGGAGAGGAAGAGCTTTTGGTTGGGGCTGAGATTCAGCATCACTGATACAAAGTCACTCTGTTTTTAGCCATGGCTCTGTGGATTAGATTTTTTTATATGGATTTCTTTAGCAGAAAAAAACAATGACACATTTAAGAGACATTCAATTAAAAAAAGGACTGGGAAAAACCCAGAAAACCCTCAGGGGGCTTGGCATGTTGGGTTCCTTACGACTAGTCAAGAAGAACTTTAAGTTTATTTCATTTATATAGCACTTTGGTGCAAACAAGTTTGACGAAAACATAAGTAAACAAGCATAAAACACACATACAGTGGGACTGCAACATGATTCAATTAGAAACAAGTCAAACAAACAGGAAAATATAGACTGTATATACATACATACATACACACATAAACATACACATACATACATGTATACATGTGTATCAATACATAACATGAAGAGAAATAAAAAACATATAGTCTATGAAAAAGAGGAAAGGAACAATCCAATGAAGAAAGAAAATGAAGTGTGAAGAAAGAGAGAAAAGGAAACCTAATCATGAAAAAACAAACAAAATCAGGTCAGGCTATTGATACAGAAAAATATTTTTCACAGATGTTTTTATTGGATAGAAATGTCGGTCAGTTGGTGGGTCGACCATTTTGGTCCAGACTGAAATATTTCAACCACTATGTGATGGATTGTCTTAAGATTTGTTACACTTATTCGTGGTCCTCAGAGGAGGAAGTTTTCAAATGTATTCCCCCTCTTGTTGTTTGCAAAATATTTGTTTCATATGATGAGTGTGTTAAGGGCAAATTAGCAACGCAGTTATCTAAATAACATGTCTGAATCTTACAACAATCATAACCTCATCAATTCTGCACTAGCCACACAGAAACATATGTACCGCATGTCTGTGTTGTGCATGTCGCAGTTATGAATACTGCTTCATATGCTTCGTTCACACACTTATACACATGTATTAAACGTTAAAGCACAGACAAAATGTAGGATAGAAAGGACTCCAGCTGTGTTGTTCCTGCTGCAGCAGGAGACAAGCTGAGCTTCTGTTGTAATGCTTTTATCTCCTTTGTCTCTCCTGCTTGTTTCTGCAGGCTGCAAAATGAACTTAACATGCCTAAATTATAATGAATAATACTAAGAAATAGAGTAATATACAATATAACTGATATATATATATATATATATATATATATATATATATATATATATATATGTAGTTGAATAAAAAAACATGCTGTGCAGCCAAACCCACAGAAGTTGATTTTAATTTCCATTCGAGAACCCAACGTTTTTTCAAAGACACCAAATATGTCAGGTTAAATTTTGAGAAAATGTGTATGAAATCATAGACAACACAGAGTAGAATATGTGAAAGAATAATAATGCAGTCTTGGGTTTTAACACTTTGTTCAATGTACCTTCACAGCATCAATGAAGATCTGATACAGATTATACATGATGCTGTCAGCAGTGTGAATTGTCAAAATGACTAAAGCTTTCAAATGAATGCAGTGGAGTAAAAAAAGGACAATATTTGCCTCCAAAATGTTGTTTTCAAAACGTTTCTATATCAGAAATTGTGGGTTTCTTTCAACCAAATTGTCAAAATAAATAAGGTGGATGGGTCCACACAACGCTCTTCACAAGTAAAATAAATGATCAGTTCACTACTTTCATTGAATGTGGGTGTTTTATTCAATTTTATAGCATTTGAAAATAAATTCATAAAAGAATGTTGAAAAAGGTGACAAAAATTTCGCAAAAAGCTTCAAAAACGTGGGGGGAAAAAAACAACAAAAACATTTTAAAAAACGCAGAAAAAATCATCAAAAACATCGGAAAAATTGACAAAAACATCAGGAAAAGTGACCAAAACTTTAAAAATAAGTTTTAATTTAAAATTTTGACCCAGAAAAACAAAACGTTGCGTGGTCGACGGGAAGACAACACAAGGGTTAACAGGCAAAAGAGAACAAAAAAGGATTTTAATTGGCGGGAACATCAGTAACAACACAACAATGGGTATTACAATACAAACAAAGAAACACGTTTTAATTGACATCCCGATACCAGACCTGCTGCTCCGATTTTAAACTCTCCACTTCACTATTTTGCATCATAATGCCAACTTTGCATAATCTTCCCCACTTTTCTTTTACTCCCAATTAACAGCAGCTGTTTAATCCCTGCCAGTCACCTTCCTCAAATTGATAATCTGACTGCGTTACCTCCAAGCTAAGATCCAAATCGCCCCCTCTGTTTTGCTCCCAAACATCGTTTTATTGTTGCTATCATCACATTTTAATCCCCCACCCCCCCTCCTCCGTGGCCTTTGCCGTGTTTTGATCCTCTTGGTTTGCAGGTTTCCAGTCACTGACTCCCTCTTCAGAGGATTAGCGAGACGCTGTACCTCTTTGTTTATCTCCAGCTGAAGGTGGCGTGCTGCTGTGCCTCTGGGATTCACATTTCTTGTGGCATTTCATTGACTCAGGGGCGATCCTAGGATCAGACCTTTAGGGGGGGCTCAGCCCCTAATGAGAATGTCACACGGATACAGTGCCTTGCAAAAGTGTTAACCACCTCCCCATTCATTAGCTGATAATCTCTGAGCTAGCTAATGAACAACAACGTCAGCTAACGCTTTTTTTACACTATAAACACTATGATGGAACTAAACCTGAAACTTTATAAGTCACGGTTAATGACCAATTTGACACAATGTTCTAACATTCAGCAATTGTAGTTGCTTACATTTCAATTTTGTTTTCTAATCTGCGCCATGAAATCACCAACTTCTTCTCTGTGGACTACCAACGTTAAACTTCAAACCACACTGCTGCTCTCCCTCTGACAGATTAGACATAGATTCAGAGAAGGCGGGAGTCTGGCACAACCACCTCCTATTGGCCAACGCTACGTTTCTGTTAACCCTTTCCTTGACGGGGTTACAGGTGCATATTGGCGACAGACAGGATATTAAACCTGTTCCAAGCCCTTTGAACCTGTAATTGTTTGTTCCCAGTCACTAACAGGCAAGTTCGCAAACTCTCACTTGAAGCACCAACATTGATTAAAAAAATAAACTAAAAGACTAAAAAGGGTCTAAAATCGCCAGTGCACTGACTCCTAAAGCTCCAAGTGTTCTTTGACGATCGCCCACTGTCTCTTATCACGTACCTTTCACTCATCGCGTGTTCGAACGTTGAAGTAAATCTGAGCACTGCGGAGTGAAAGGAGGAATAAACTGAACTCTCCCTCGTTGATTTGACTCTCCTTGTGGAGGATTATTCTAATTTGTTGCTGGAGAAGTGTTAGGGATTTGGCTGTATTTTGTAATGTGAATAATATGAAAATAAATGATTCAGCCCACAGTTAGGCTCCCCAACTGTGGGTCGTATTAGAGAGTAGGAACAAACAACCTATATCTTCATATGGAGGACTTTTGTGTTTGTTTGACCCATGAAGAGGGAATTATGTCTAAAATAAGACCCTAAGGCCTGTCAAATCTGACTCCAATTTATTAATTCCTGCACCTTCTTACATCAGACTTAACTTACCAGAACACAAGGATCAATCTGAGATGAAGAGTTCAGTTAAGCAAAGTTTACTGAGTCCAGCATAAGAGTTACAACACAGCTGTGGATTCACAAACAGCATCTAAGTTTCCCTGGCAACAGACACTTTAAGTCAGAGCTGGTCCACTAAGATCTCATCTGAAAATGAACTCTGATCTGTTCTCTCCCTCAAGCTTTTATCCATTCCTCATAGGGGGGGGTGTCTTCTTGTTTGTAGACAGAAACTGGTATCTTTACAGACACACATGCCAAGGTCGTGGCCTCGTGTGGTGCAACGTCCTCTTCCGTTCTCACATCAGAGGTCACCCTGAGTACTTATAACCACTTCTTTAATGACTAACACAGCTCTTTTGCAACAAGCACATACACACATTTTGTTAATAAAATATTTCTACACCCATCCACTAGTCCCAACCTACCAATTATGAGGAACTTGACGCTCTTATACTTTGCTCCCGCCATAATTACTACACCCATTAATGACTTATGACTTGACTTATGTCTCGTACAAACACATGATATGCAACCCACACAGAAATGTGCAGCAGATGTGAATAATAACATGTCCGTCATCTCCTCCTGTTGTTTCCAGACAAACAAACTGTTAAAGGTGAGATAAAGTGTGCGTGAGACACAACAGAGAGGCTATTACTGCGTCTGATGAAAAACAGAGAGATTGTACTGTATTTCAGCCTATGGCTAAGATCCCACTGGGCAGACAGAATGAACTGCTGTGTAAAATGAGCTCAACATCGCAGCAAATAGGACACAGCAGCTTCCTTG